>NW_007249887.1:600442-621894 GCF_000164805.1 Carlito syrichta | reverse complement strand
TCAGGCAATCCACTCACCTCAGCCTCCCAAAGGCGCGGGATGACAGGCTGAGCCACCAAGACCCGCTAAACTCCATTTTTAAATCAGGAATCCACTCCTGCAATAACTGTCCTACTCTCACGATGACGGCATTAACCCATTCTCTGGGGCAGAGCCCTCATGATCTAATTACCCCTTAAAAGTCCAACCTTTTAATAATGTCACAATGGCAATTCAATTTCAACCTCCATTTTGAAGGGGGCATTCAAACACGTCAGTCTTCTTGAGCCTAGCACAATGTCTTGTTTACAAAAGATAGTCAATGACTTTTGTTAAATGAATTAATAAATCAATTAGTTAATGGTACCTTCTTTATGGTACACTAAAAATAGATCATCTTTTAGTTTTTCCCCTCTAGGCAATTCTCTCAATTCAAATATCCTTAAGAATTCTTATTTTTAAGAATTAAATCTAGCTACATTGTTTCAAAAATTATTCACTTTTCTATCATTTGTGTGTTGGACATAAAATCCAACTATGTGCCAAGCACAAGAGTAATAGAAGTAAAAGGACAGGATGGTACAGTGAGCACAAAAGAGACACAGGGACATATGAAATGGTTTTTAATCCTTTATAAAAAAAATTTACTAATTTGAGTACCAGTAAGCTGGGATATCTCTCTGAGACTTGAAAGATGATTGCTGTGGCTACTGCTATGAAGGAAATGAGTCTGTCCACCACTTTTTCTTGTGCTTTCCATGACATTTGGGCTACAGTGCCCTTTCAGTCTGTGCATGCCCCAAGAGGCATTAATGACTGCTAAATGTGAGTCCATTTTCATGGTGATGAACTCTAAGGAACTAGTCCAATCCTTCTAGAAAAATACTGTCATGTTAGTCATTGTCTTCAGCTTGGATATCTTGGTTGTCTCCTGTAGATATGCACACTTCATGCTGTAAGCCATGGTTTAATGATAAGGAATAGGATCTGCATTTCTATGAAGCCAATTGTTTTCTCATGCCAGAGGCAATGTGGCTTTGTAGAACTTAACTAAACAACAGAGTGAAAGATATTCCTACATTAGTAATGGACTAAATTCCACCTTGGTCATTTTGTAGCTAACCACCGTCCATCACTGAACTTTCTTCATTAGGTAATCCTAAGCATGAGATTGCATAAATATCTCCTGTCATTGTGAGTCAGCATTTTCAGTGAAGTGTGCACTTCACTTACATGCTTATATTGAAAGTAATTGGCCAGTTTGGTAAGGATGGGTGTGAGAAAATAAAGATATGTACATTTAACAAAAAATGCTTCTATGTTAAAAATGTTAAAGTTGTCAGGAATTCATAGCCTTTGGTTATTATTTGTATGCTGCTGTTTTTTAATACCCGGAACATTAGTTCTCAGATCAGTACTGGGGCACTAGCAAATGACATGTGAAAAAAATATTTAGAGCTATGTGTTTGCTTATATTTTCATTTATTTTAATGACTAAGTTTCTTGCACCCAGGAAGTCAGAACAGTTTGTTTCTGAGTAAGTGAAAACACATAGCTTTAGCACAGCACTACTGTTTTATTGTACTAAGAATACTTAGCAAGCAAAAGTTGACTCTCATAAACATCATGGGTTTTTGCAGATTGAGCAAAATATGTTGCATTAAAGTACTGCAAATTCCTAGACTGAAATGTAAGGCAAAGTTCAAAACTCTTCATCATTTTTTCCTTGGCAGACTGTGTGTTTATATTTAGCTGCAATGCTGATCCTACCCAAGTCTCTCATTTAAATGCCTCTTTCTTTGAATCTTCTTTTAAATCTGATTTAAATTGTTGGAAGTTTTTTTTCTGGGAAAACATTTAAAAGACCATAGCATTACAACATATTTTAAGAATCACCAGTTAGCATTAATCCAGAAAAAACACGATAACGAAAATACTCAGTGACTGAGATAGTCTACATAATATATCTTCTAGATAAACTTCCCTAAACTTCCCTAAGTCCCACAGTTCCTTATGCTTAAGCCTGTATTATTGAAAGCTTTTTAAAATAAAAATTTCCCCTTTCCTGTATAGGGTGACAAGTGTGGAGTGAACGCATTCAAATCTCCATGGCTGACCTCCTGAGTCAGTCCCAAGGACGTTCTGGAGGATTCTATGGTGTGTGCATCTGTGTAAATGGGCCCTCCTCAGATAACATGGCTGCGGGCTGCCCTTTCTGCTCAGCTTAGGCAACTTTAGAACCCGGTGCACCTAAACCGGGTTAGGTGGAAGGAAAAAATTATCATACTGGGGTTTCTTCTTTTTTGCATTTCCCAGTGTCTATTTTGGCAACTTCTCCTACAGCGGGGGAAGCACTGGATGCTCCCAAGTTTGGCCCAGGAGCAGCTGCCACAAATCTCTTTCCCTCCCTTCCTTCTGGGGCGCTTGTGCCAAAACAGCTCAGGATGAAAGGCATTTTCAGTGTTTGCTGTATTTTTCCTTCTGGTTAAAGACATGGAAATTTAGAAGAGAGAAACCACTAAATGAGACCATAAGAGCTGAAAGTGCTGAGAGAGCTCAAAAGAGCAGGATGGGCCCCCAGGAGCAGAAGAAGGGAGGGTGACTGGAATGAGAGAGGGGAGGAGGGGGAAGTTTGCTCCAGTTTTAGTGTAGAAGCTGAATTCTTCAATTCTCCCAACGCTGAGGAAAAGGAGGGAAAAAAATGGGGGAAAGAGCATTTAGAGAGTAAGGAGTCATTGGAAAGCATTACCTGATGCTCTGTGCCTTCCCTGGGAGGAGAGGAAAGAGCAAGGAACAGCTCAAACTCAAAGGCTGAGCATTGCTGAAGAAGGAGAGTTAAAAGATGACAAGGAGAGATACTAGTGGTGCTGCAGTGATTAGCAGAACACTGTTAACTTAGTAGTAATGGCCCATGAGGAGTGGATTCATATTCCACCTTTAGGAAAAAAATATGCAAAATTGCCGGTATGGAGCATGTACAAAAGTACATATGTAGAAAGAAAGAAAAGAAATTACAGTAATTCGCTTTTGCTATTTGACAAAAACAGGACTATGGAACTCATTGCCAGGGCTCCTCTTGGGACTTCAGAAAGATCACCTTGTAAGAAAGGAGATTAAGGCTTAAAGAGTTATTAACTCCATAGTAAATCCACCTCTAGTCATCGGGATATAAATGTCACTAGGGTCAAGGTCTGACTGGCACAGTATTACATTTCAGACAGCATTTAAAGGAGGTTTTTTGGAAGAAGATGATGGATGCTTTCACAATGCTGGCCTCAAAATATTCAGAATGTACCCAGAACACCACTAACTTCTGATTTCTTGTGAAACTTGAATAAGAACATGCAGATGAAAATGCTTTAAAAAATTCTAAAGTTCTCTCCATCGATAATCAAATTTATCTAAGCCTTCAATAATCCTACATATTATTTACCTTGTGAAAGCTCCTCGGGATTTTCTAAAATAATTACCATGTAATATTACCTTTCATATTTCCTAAAACATTCTTCTTTCACCTTATATTCAATATTTGAGACAACAATATGATTTTAGTCACCATTTAAAAATGACTTACCCTCTGCCTTCATTTTTACAGTAAAGTTGTAACCTTTGCTTTCATCTTCTCTTGGTAACCCCTTAATTCCCTTGATAATAAACAGTTCTCATCTTTGTGCCTTCCTGGGTTAATCCTTGTGTTTCTTAATGTACATGGCAGAAGCTACAGCCAAAGATGCATGGAAGAAAGTAAGAAAATGTTATAGTTTTATAAATCATTCTGTGTGTGTGTGTGTGTGTGTGTGTGTGTGTGTGTGTGTGTGTGTGTGTGTGTGTATGTGCATGTTAGAGAGAGAGTGTTCAATTCTCTTGCTGTTCAGGGGTCCCCAACCCCTGGGATATGGACTGATACCAGTTTAAGGCCTGTTAGGAACCGGGATGCACAGCAGGAGGTGAGTGGCAGATGGGTAAGCAAAGCTTTATCTGAATTTACAGCCATTCCCCATCGCTTGTGTTATCACCTGAGCTCAGTCTCCTGTCAGAGCCACAGTGGCATTAGATTTTCATAGGAGTACGGACCCTGTTGTGAACTGTGCATGAGAGGAATCTAGGTTGCACACTCCTCATGAGAATCTAGTGCTGCCACTGATCTGCTCAATAAATATAATGTGCTTGAATCATCCTGAAATCATCCCCCATCCATGGAAAAATTGTCTTCCACAAAATCGGTCCCTGATGCCAAAAAGGTTGAGGACTGTTGCATATGCTTAATATTTGGTTGGTTGATTGCAATAATGAGCTTTTTTTTTTTTTCAGTTTGATGCCACGTTTAGATTTTCTTTCTTAGTAGTTGGTTGGGATCATAAGGAAAATTCGTTCAGATTAATCTGGGATGCATTGGAAGAGTGGCCAGAGGCATTCAAACTAACTGTGGAGGGTGGGTGAGTGAAGCAGACAGAAGGCGATGGAGAGGAATGGGGATACCATCTGAAAAGAAGTATGTGAGAGACCAAAATGCAAGTAAGGTCACAGAACAGGGAGCGCTGGTTAATTGAAAAGATAAAAGGGTTATGGTCATAGAGAAAAAGCAGGAAGCTGGCACCAGGCTGATATAATGGAGGTAGAGCTGGTCCAAGGTTTTTCATTTGATAGGTGGCCACTATGGGATGGAATGGGAGGTTAGGATGATCATCTAGACAGAACTTGTGTGGTGGTAATTAGAAGAGTTGTTCTCAGCCTGGAGTGCACATCACACCTGGAGAGTTTTAAAACCTGTCAATACTCAGGCCCCACAGGCCAATTAAATCAGCATCTGGAGGTGGGCCTAGGCACTGACACGTTTGAAAAATCACCAGGGATTCTTGTATGTGGTCAGAATTGAGAACAATGAGTTTGAGCAGTTGTTTGCATCTGGAGAAGTCTTTATGTTCCTCCTGGTATATCTGACCTCACCCCTAACTGACCAAATCAGAAGATTTGGGGGCAAGATCTAGGCAAAAGTAGTTTTAACAATTCCCTAGGTGTTTCTAACCTGCAACCAAGTTTGGAAACCACTGGGTCAGAGTGATTGTATCCTGTGACCTACATTGCACCACCAATAAAGTGAAATTATGCTGTGTGATAGCTCTTGTGTATTAAAATGATACTTTAAGCCTTGAAGTTGAAGACCCAGAAAAAAATCCAGATGCAGCTTTATCCTAGTTATTTTATGTATTTATTTTTAAGTAATTAATTAATTAATACACTTTTGGTAAAGACAAGGTCTTGCTATGTTGCCCAGGCCAGTCTTGAACTCCTGGCCTAAAGCAATCCTCTCGCCTTGGCCTCCCGAATTGCTGAGATGATAGGCATGAACTACTGCACCTGACCTTTTTGTCCTGGTTCTGATGGTTTAGTATGCCCTTCTAATTTAACAAAATTAGAATGACATAATTTTGAAAACTGAAGGAGACGTAAGGGAACAAGTAACCCACTTCCCCCTTGTTGCATATAAGTAATAAGAGGCCCAGAAAGGATAATTGAATTGCTCAACATCACATGGGTAGTTAATAACAGAGCAGGGTCCTGTGATAAATCTTTTAAAGTTTTCTTTCTATCTTCCAATGCTGACTTCATTAAAATTCTTAGTTCTGAAATGACAAAGACTAAGAGGAACATGACTTAATTTACAAAATCTAAAATCTACAAAGCACACGGACAAGGTCAGTATCAACTTGTTCATAAAATTCTAGAACACTAAAAGTAAATGCTACCTTAGAAACTTGAAAAAGTTTATTTTAAAACAAGTAAATTAAACTGTTTTTTAAAAAAATTCTAACATCAAACATGGCCTTTAAGTTAGTGTCTATGAAAATCCTTCAAGTCAAGGAGATAGCTAGCCATTGGGTAGCCCCTCTATTTTTGTAGGAGGACTAAAATTTTAGGCAGGTCTTTAGACTTGGGAAAATATGCAAGTTTTCTAAGGTCACATGCTTAACTATGAAAGAATATTTTGCAATCAGTACTGAGACCCTCAATCATGTGGCACTCATATGATTTCATATTCCCTGAGTTGGTTAGTTCAATTCCTGCACTAATCTAGCATAGAAGAAAGCAAAACAAAAGTAGGTCTCTTTGGGGGATAAAGTTAACAGAATATGATTATATTTTGCTTGTCAAGTATGTGTACTTTATTGTGTATACATGAACTTTAGTCCCAGTATATGATCTTTGCAAAAAATGTAGTGGGCATATCCCATCTACTCTGATTGGTGTCCTTTGGGATTGGTATCTGCTATCCAGCTACTTCCTGACCCATATCTTTGCCAGTGGCTACAGTATAAACACCAGATCATTCTGATAAAGTCCAAACACAACTTGAAAGGAGGGAAAGCTAACAGATTAGATCATAGAATTGGCATTCAGAACGGTCTCCAGTAGCTGAAATAAGCAGATGCAATTCACTGGGGAGAGATGAACATACATCCATGTCCTTGAACACAGTGCACCTGTACCAAGGAGAATAGCACTTGCCTTACCGCAGGGATGTCCAACCTTTTGGCTTCCCTGGAAAGCACTGAGTAAAGAGGAATCGCCTTGGGACATACATGAATTATATAATATAGTTAGTGTATAAACATAATAAGACTTCTTTTTTATATTTTTTATTATAAAGCGTAGAAAAATGAGAACAATATAAAACAAGTGGAAATTTGACTTTGTTTTTGGAAAACTAATCTATCAATGTCTGGTTTGATGGAAGCAGTCTCAATTCTTTTTTTTTTTTTTTTGAGTTGGAGTCTCACTCTGTCGCCCAGACTGGAGTGCAGTGGCTACTCCCGGCCACCGCAGCCTCGATCTGCTGGGCTCCGGTGATCCTTTCGCCTCAGCCTTCCAAGTAGCTGGAACTACAAGTGCGTGCTACCACGCCCGGCTAATTTTTTGATTTATTGTAGAGATGAGGTCTCACCAAGTTGCCCAGGCGAGTCTCGAACCCTCGGGCTCAGGCAATTCACTCACCTCAGCCTCCCAAGGCGCAGGATTACAGGCTGAGCCACCGAGCCCGGCAGCAGTCTCAACTCTTAGTGAGTTCTCAAAGTGCTCATCAGAAATGTTTGTTCGAATTTTGCTCTTCATGTGCTTCATAATTGAAAAGAGCTGCTATAAATGTCTGTGCTGCCAAAAAACAATATCATGAATACGGTGTGATTATGAACCTGAAGAATGTAACTATACATGTGGTCATGAAGAAAATAAATGCAAAAATCACATGATGCTAAACGATTTTGGGGGTCCACATGACTAGCTGTCCTGGGCCACATGTGGCCTGCGGGCAGCAGGGTGGTCATGTCTGTCCTACTGTATCTGAAGGGAGGTTATTGGAAGAGAGTTTCTAAGCCTAAGGCTCATAGACCATTCATAGGCCAAAGGGGCCTGCAATTCCCAAAAATCCTTTATGAAACCTTTGTGCATGTCTCTATTTTTTTTCTGGAGATGGTGTCGTCATTTTTATTAAATGCTCAAAATAAGAACACCTAGATTAGAACTAAAAGTTATAACTAAGTAAAAGAAAACGAGGCTTCAGACAGAGTTCATCTCAATGCGAAGAAAAAAATTCTCACATTTAAAGCTACACAGAGATGGAACAAGTTACCCATGAGGGGGCTTCATATTTCTGGACTATTTGGCAAGAATACCATGGAGGGGACCTAAGCAACAGACGAGTGGTTGTTTATAGAAACAAACGGCTGTGTACATGGACAGAGTGCCTGGTTCCAGTTCATGTAAATGCAGGTGGAGTTGCAACTTAGAGCAGAGGCCCTGAACCAAGAGGCCACAAGTGATGACAGCAACTGAGGTGGTGGAGAGTGCCTTCTCTGGGGAGATCCTGGTTACAGATGGTTAGACTGAAAAGGCGCCCTACTGTTCTTGTTTCTGTTTGCTTCTAGAGGAGGGTTTACTCTACAACAAGGTCATTTATGGTATTTGATAGGCAAAATACCCACAGACTGCTACAACAGGAAACTGGTAGAAAAACATAAAGGTCAAAGGTATCATGGTTAAGATTAAGGCCTGTGGAGATAGGCTAGTTAAATGTCGCATCTGCCTCCATATTTACTAGCTAGGTGTGACCCTGGAAAGGTGACAGAGTCCCTCTGTGCTTCATTTTCTCAGATGTAAAATGAGAATGACAGTTGTACCTACATCATAGATCAGAAAATCAAATCAAATGAAAAATCATGTGCCGGGTTCGGTGGCTCAGCCTATAATCCCGTGCCTTTGGGAGGCTGAGGTGAGTGGATTGACTGAGCCCGCGGGTTCGAGACCCGCCTGGGCAGTGAGACCTCACCTCTACAATAAATAAAAAAATCAGCAGGGCGTGGTAGTGCATGCCTGTAATTCCGGCTACTGGGAAGGCTGAGGCAAAAGGATCACCGGAGCCGGCAGGTCAAGGCTGCGGTGGCCGGGAGCGGCCACTGCACTCCAGTCTGGGCGACAGAGTGAGACTACAACTCAAAAAAAAAAAAAAAAGAAAAAAGAAAAATCATGTAACGCATTGAAAACCATGCTCAAGGATGTTAGCTCTATGATCATTGTTATCTCTAGTTATTGACTGAAGGTATTTGAATTCCATTACAAACTATCATTTATTTGCCGTATGATGTAGGAATCATTCCTTGTCTTTCTGGTCATGCCTCCCACCTATAAAATACAGAACTCATTTATTTACATTTGACAAAGATAATATTCCATTTAAAAGTGCCTTTAACAATGAAAAGAGTCAAAGTACCCCAAAAGGTCTTATTTAGAAAGAAGAGTTCAACAATTAAAAAAAAAAATAAATTTAAGCTTTTGTAAAGCACATTGTTCTTAATTTGAGAGCAGTAGTTTTAGCTTGGGTTTTGAAGTCACCAGCAAAGTGTACTATTTGTTTCAGCATCAAGCGTGTTAGAGCCTCACCCATGTTTTGAATCTGCTGCCTCCAGAGCTCCACCCAAAACTTGTAATTAGAATGTCTTGGAGGTATAGTTTGTATCTGTACACTTCAAGGGCTTCACAGTCATTCCTGATTTGGCTCCTAGCCAGAGCTGGGATTCTCAGATTTAGAGAGGAGTTCTGCCTCCCAAGCAGTCAGAGCGCTAGACTTCTAACCGATGACCAACTCTCCTCTGCTTGAATGTTTTTAAACGGGGAAAGTCTCGCTAGTTGGCTAGGGAGGTTCATCGTGCTTTATAGCTTATTTAAAGTTTTTGCTTTGTCATAAAATGCATCGTATTTATGTATTTAATGTGTAAGAATGCATAACTCCTTAATTAATAACTGATGAAGCCTCATATTAAAGATAATAGGTTTTTGCTTTTAAATTTATCTTCAAATGATGAATTAGTAGTGTGGGCAAACACACATCGGTAAAGTCTATTGGTTTGGACTCCACTATTTTGAAGTTTGTCATAACTGGCCAGTAAGTAAGTAAGCCATTGTCTTTATAACATACATTAATAGCATACCCAAACATTTAAGAGGCTTAAAAATAACTCCTTGAAGTACTTTATAAACAACTACTGAAATGCAAATTATAAATGACTATTACCTATCTATCACATTTTTTTTAGAGGAATCAGAGACTTAAAAGGTTGACAAAGTCAGCCCTCAAATCTGGATTCTTGACATTCTTTGAAAGGAATGATTTTATCTGGTACTTATCTTCTAATCAGGCTTCTGGGTTTTCATTTTTCTCACCTGCCATGTCCTGCTTGGGCTACTACTTTATTATTCATGCAAAGTATTTAAGAGCTAGTCCATGATGATTTGCAGATGTCAGGTTTTCTTCAGGCAGTTCAACTTCTCTTGAGTGTCTGGGAAATCTGCTTCCTATATTTATGTAAGGTTAAAAGTAAAATAATCAGGAAGGAGTAGCCCCTCACCAGACTTTCCTTCATGACTAGGGAATGTCTCTGGAAGAGCTCTCCCAGGTCACTGAAGCCTGGAGCGCCACAAAACCCAATTCATAGCCCTGAAGTCCACCTGTTTCCCCCTCAGTGTACAGGCACCATCGACCCCTGGCTTCCTCTGCTGAGTGTGACTTTCCTCCTCAAAAGGGCTCCAGCATCTAAAACTTCATTCCTTGAACGTTTCCTTTCCCAAAGTTAAAGAACTATTAAGACAATTTCTCAGTTAGTATTCAAAAACAGAGGAGCTATGACTTTAGTTAAACTCTTAGATATATGTTTTTTTCAAGGTGAAAGCAGTTTTAATTTACAATTAACAACCAATCTTCAGATGACTATAAAGTCAGTGAGAAGCCTCTTCCCTTCTCCTTTGCACCTGCAAAATCCAGTTATGTTAACACAATGGGTCTGGAATCACTGTCCAGAAATGCACTTTGTTCAGGAGGAGCTTACGTTTGTGTGAAGGATCCAGTCAGGAAAATAGATTCTCACAAAGCAGGATTATTTTTATAAGAGGAATACAAAGTACATGCTGATGAGGAAAGCACCTACCACAGCTGGTAGGGGCAATGCACACGGGAAAGATTGCTTTAGGGGGAAGGGATGCTTGTACTGAGACCTAAAAAAAAGCAACAAACCTTGATGGTCCCTCGCACCTGAAGTTGAGGTGTGTGAAAAGAGAGAAAGGCTTTCCAGTGCTAAGGTAACTAGCACAGAGCCTAGCTAGATAGAACCCTCCATGCAAGTCCGTAGCATGAATAAATTTCTGGCATGACTGAGAGACTTATAAGGATCAGACCATTCTATCAAAGGTTAACAGATTTAGTGCAGGTTCCAGAAACTGAAAATTCAAAGAGACAAATTTAGTTAGGCAAGTACTCTGAAAGAGAGAGAGGGAAAAGTTAAGGTTATTAAAATTCCTATAACAATTATATATGCCAAAGTAGACACTTTACTAAATATTAATACAAATGTTAATTTAAAATAATTTAATTTTTGTATATGGGGATAGTTAGGGGTCGTGTTTCAGTCTTCTGCATGTAGTCACCCAGTTTTCCCAAAACCATTTAGTGAATGGTCCCCAGTAGTGGGTGGTAGAGGCTTTGTCGAAGATGAGTTGGTTGAGAAATTGAGGTTTTGCTTCTGGAATCTCAATTCTATTCCACTGGTCTATATGCCTGTTCTTGTACCAATACCATGCTGTTTTGATTTTTGTAGCTTGATAATAAAGTTTAAAATCTGGGAGTGTGATACCTCCCACTTTGGTTTTTTTTTTTTTTTTTTTGCTGAGGATTGTTTTGGCTACCTATCCATATACAAAAATTTACTCTAAATGAATCACAGACCTAAATGTAAAACCTTAAATTGTAAGAACCTTAGAAAATACAGGAGACACTGCTATGGAAGTTGGAACTGGCAACCAATTTCTGATCAAAACCCAAAGGGCCCAGGCCATAAGAGATAAGATAGATGAGTGGGACCTCATTAAACTGACAAGCTTCTGCAAAGCCAAAGAAGCCATCAAATGACCAGGGAGACAACCCACAGACTGGAAAAAAATACTTGCCAACTCCATGTCTGACAAAGGCCTAACATCAAGGATCTACAAGGAACTCAAATGTGCTGAAAAGAATAAAACAAACAGCCCCATTACAAAGTGGGCAAAAGATAAGAATAGATACTTCTTGAGAGAAGGCATACGAGTGGCCAACAGATACATGAAAAAATGGTCAGCCTCACTAGTCAAGGAGATGCAAATTAAAACTACACTGAGATGGCCAGGCTCGGTGGCTCAGCCTGTAATCCCAGGGCTTTGGGAGGCTGAGGTGAGTGGATTGCCTGAGTCCACGGGTTCGAGACCCGCCTGGGCAACTTGGCAAGACCTCATCTCTACAATAAATAAAAAAAAAAAATTAGCCGGGCGTAGTAGCACGCGCCTGTAGTTCCAGCTACTTGGAAGGCTGAGGTGGAAGGATCGCTGGAGTCCAGCGGGTCGAGGCTGCGGTGGCTGGGAGCATGCCACTGCACTCCTGTCTGGGCGACGGAGTGAGACTCCAACTCAAAAAAAAAAAAAAAAAAAGCACTGAGATACCACCTAACTCCAGTCAGGATGGCCATCATCAATAACTCAAAAAATAACAGATGCTGGAGAGGATGTGACGTAAAGGGAACACTGCTACACTGTTGGTGGGAGTGCAAACTAGTACAGCCTCTGTGGAAATCAGTGTGGCGATTCCTAAAAGTTCTAAAAATTGACCTTCCATATGATCCTGCAATCCCCCTACTGGGACTATACCCGGAAGAACTCAAATCACTCTATACATAAGATACCTACACATGTATGTTTATTGCAGCATTGTTCACAATAGCAAGAACATGGAACCAACCATGCTACCCATCAAAAGAGGACATCGTGTATATGTGGTACATATACACGATGGAATACTACGTAGCCATAAAAAAGAACAAAATCATGAATTTCACAGCAATCTGAATGGAATTAGACTTTATACTACTGAGTGATATCTCACAGAAACAAAGAGTTGAGCTCCACATGTTCTCACTCACAAGTGGACCTTGGACAACTACCGTAATACTATAAGAAAAGGATTGACAGTAGTGGGAAACTGCGGGGTGGGGGCAGGGGGGTGGGATTGACAGTAGTTGATATCTGCCTGGGGGGGCACACCTCATCAACAGGGGTACTTGCACAGTGACTATTTGTATACCTAACCCTGAATTGTACCCCACAATTTTAAAATAAAAATTAAAAGACGGAAATAATAATAATAATTTAAGATATTCAGTCAGAATTAATGCAAAATGTTGTATTTTTATAGCAAATGTGGTTTCTTACTTTTAAATAGACAGAACATCTCACAATTGGCTTTAAAAGTGCTGCCTGGTAGAGGATTTTCTTTATTTTAACTCAGCTATGTATCAGGAACTCTCCTGGCATTTGAAAATTATTATTTTTTCAACATACCCTCTGATCTGAAATGAAATAAAGCATTATAGACTGACACTGGTGAAATAAATTTTATTTTCAGGAAATTCATAGTAGTAAAATTAATTTACACTTTAAAAATGAAAATAAAATAAATATAAAATTATAACAAAACATGAACTAACTACTATGACTATGACTGGTTAGAATTAGTGAACTACTTGAATTAAGAAAATTTTAAAAGTAAATTAAAAATTAGCCCATATCTGAATTGCCCCCAATTTTTAACTAGAGAAAAGATTGAATGAATGAGAAATTGGTGGTTTTAAAAGTTGAATGTGCATAGGGAGTACTTGAAAATATAATTTTCCACTTTCTAAACGCAAGTTGATTTAAAATGATTTTTTCATCAAGACTCTAGACATAGGAGTGCTGCATATGGAATTACAATCCCAGAAGAAAATGTTCAAAGTTGCAAGTTGCAAGTTCTGATCCGCCACCCAGTCAAACCACAAAGTACTTCCATTGTCAGCATTTCTGCAACAGGACTCTTTGCTTGGCAGGCCTTAGGCATGATTGCTCAGACTTGTGACTGGCTTAATAACCTGGCACACTGACCTAAGACAACATGAGATAAAAATATTCTCCAATTATGTGATGAATTCAGAAACAACTCCTAGGTGTTTTTCAGCCATGATTGTTATAAGTGGCATGACCTGAGTAGAGTTTGAGAAAAGTAGGTGAGGAGGAAGAAAAGGAAAGTGAGGATGGCCCTCCTCTGGGAAGAAGGACTGGTAGACAGAGGATGGCGAAAGATAAAGTGAGGGTTGCCCTACTCACTGTTCAAGTATTGCACCTGGCTTGTAAACTGATGTTGTATCTTGCATGTGACTGATTTCACAGAGGGGAACTGTCTTCCCATCTTCAACATGCTCTTACTAGAAAGAGTGATTTTAAGAGCCATGGTGGGCAGAGAATTTGCTGATCCTGAGTTTTGTCTGGAGAACTGAGGAATTTGTGGCAATTCCCATTCTCTACCTGGGCACTTGATTATTCCAGTCAGTCCTTTATTTACTTTTAGTTTCCTTGATTTTTCTCCACTAAAATGGTCCCATATGTTTTCAATTTTCCTATAACTCTTTATCCTACCCATCTTCCAATTCTGACTTTACCTCTTAAGTCATGGATAAAATAAAGCCTATTTGTTGACCTCCCCTATTCTTCTAGCATTTATGATGTCATCCACCACGGCCTCCTTCCAGCCTGTGTCCTTGAGGGGATCCTTCCATTCCCCTGTTAGGACTTTGTTCATATTCTACTCTTCATCTCCTCTCTTTTAAAAACAAAGACTGAAAGAATCTTCCCTTGATTCTGCCTTTACCTCAAATTACTACTTTATCTCTCTTCTTCCTTTTGACACCAAAATTTGTACAAGATTTGTCTGTATTTGCTCTCTTAACTCCTGATCTTTTTTGGACATTGACTTCTATGTCCACAACTCCTAAGCAAATGTCCCTGTTAGGATTGCTAGCAACTTTAAAATTGACAGATCCAGAAACTCTTTTTCAGTCCTCGCTTTTCTTTACCTCTTTGTAACATCAACATTATTGGTCAACTTTTCTTCTTCTTGTTTTCTACAATACCAATACCAATACCAAATCTATTTCTCCCACACTGATCCCTCTTTTGAGCTCCCTTTTATATGTTAGCGACAATATCTTTGACATCCACATTAACATGGACAATTTATGTTTTTTTTTTTATCTGTAAAGTGTTTTTGTAAGAATAAATAATACAACGTTATTTTGTCATGTTCCAGGGATAGTAAAGTCAATGATTTTTTTTTTCATTGCTAATAAATGTTTTGCCAAACAGTGAAGGTGAAAAACAGTTTTAGTGAGCATGGTAGGAGGTGGTTGTGGAGGAAACTGGAATAGAAGTTTCTATTTCAAAAAAGCAAATAAGAGGGAAGCACTGCATTTTGCTTAAAGGTGAACTAACACTGTGGAATAAGTACAGAGTGTGACAATTCTGGTGACAGACATGAAGATTAGCAAAGATAAGAAAGCAGAACTGGCTCTAAGCAGAGCGATTTAAAGTGCTGAGTATTGGTCCACTTAGATACCAGTATACTTCAAATAAGAAGACATTGTCTTGCATTTTCTGTTGGTGACTTACTGTTTTCCTTAAATTCGTGAATGTAGAAGCATTAATTAAGTTGCAAATGGTTTTGTGTCTAGAATCTTAGTAATACAGATTGCGCTACATCAAAGACAAAGACTTCTCTGTGATGTATTCCATTGAGCCTCAAGCGTTATAACCTAAATATTGTAAAGATTTATTTTTTTCATTTGACAAATCTTTTTTGCATATTTTTCTGTGCCAGGCACTGTTCCATGGTGGTGTCGATTATTATAAGACACAGATACTTACCTCAAGAAGCTTAAGAAGACAGCTATGTAACTACATAATACACATGATAGGCATGTGCAACAGATAAGAAAGGAGATCATATTGCTCAGAGCAATAAGTAGAACACTCCATTCCTGGGGTTTGCCCTCCTTGGCCAAATTATGCTAACAACTCAGGAATGCTAATGAGGTACCTCTCCCAGACATCTTTCCTTGGGTCAGTGTCCTAAGATAGTCTGTGGCTTAGTTCAGGATTAGAATCTACCAAATTTTCTTCCTTCTTGCCGTTAACACTTCAATTCTTTTCTCTATCCCTTGTTCCCGTTGGGTTGGGTGCATTATTCGGCAAACCATCTCTGACTCTTCCCATTTCACTTTACTGGCCCTAGAATTAGACATGTTCCAGGAGCTTAGAATTTTAGGCTCCATGGTTTGAATGTTCTGATTTCAGGTCTCAGAACAACCTTTGAAGATCAGAACATGTTGAATGAAATTAATGTATTTGGGCAGTTGCCTGCATTAGTAATAAAACTATTTAAAAGGTATTCTGTATTTTTGAAGTTAGAAGTTAAAATGTGAAATGGTATATCTTCAAAAGTTTGATTTAACTTAATCTACTAATTAGATGTGGTGAATTCAAGATAGGACTTTAGTGTTTTACTTCTCAGCAGGTATTGAACCTTCTGGAATGGTTGACACTGTTCTGATACAAAAAATCTGATTTGAAAAAAACCAGTACCTTCTGTATTTTGGTCAGGACTTACTGCTGGTCCTTGTTCCCATGAACGAACATCCTCTTCTGAAGGAAGAGCCAGTGTTTCCTTCATTTCCGAGGGAACTGATTACAGGGACTGTTTCTATTTTGGTAAGACACATAAACACATTTTGATGGGAGAGAAAGCTAAGTGTACCGTAGTTGGCGATTCAGCAAAAATGGGGATGGCTTCAGCAAGGGGAAAACAATTCAGATCTGCTAATTATTGCCATTGCAGTGGACCCTTCAAAAACATTGCTTTAAAAGTTACCTTTAGAAGAGAAATGAGGTTGTTAGTGGAAATCCTCTCAGTTTCAAACTTATGGTAGAATCAACACAAGTGCCTGACAGAGAGGATATTTTCTGGGCATGAGATAATCATTCAGTATTCAGGCAGGCATTGCCTTCCAGGTAACATTATCTGCCAACTTTGAGGTTTCTGTATTTTGGACTACAAACTGTCAAGATCAGTGTTTTCATACATGGAGAATAAATAACGAAATGACATTTCAAGTACTTTTCGGGTGAAGCCTGAAGTCTTAGTCTGTGGACATGATGGTGTATTTGCTGTCTGAGCTTTGCTCTTATTTCAGATGATTTTACTTCAAACCTAGGCAACCCCATTTTACTTCTCTTGTTAAAACAGGTAAAGCCCACTTGCAAGATTGATGTGGAGAGACCAGGTCAGGCAATGCCAGTAGGGTAAGCCTTCCATGTTCAGAAAAGGACATAAATATACCTCAGTGTAACCAATCAAAGTAAGACACATTAGAGGGATTTATTGGAAAATTATAGCTTGATTATTCATTCATTTAACAAATACATATTGACCATGTACTATGTTGTCATAACCTCTGACCTCACAAAGCTTATAGTCTAGTGGCAAAGGCCATCAAGTAACCAGGTGTATCCAGATAACATTTGAAAATGCTAAACAGATGTTATTTTAATACCCATTAAATCATGATACCCTGTATCTCTCCAGTATACCCACAGATGGGCCATACAATCCAAACACGGGCTATGAAGATGTTGTTGATGGAGCTAAGACCTAAGAGCTGAGGCTAAATAATGTCACTCAAAAGCAAAAACAACTGCAAACTCCTGGATAACAATGAGAGCACTTGAGAAATTAAAATAAGTTTATTGTGGCTAAAGTGAGAAGGGAAGTAGCAAAAGATGACGACGGAGAAGTGAGCAAAAGCTGGATCATGTAATGCCTTCTGAATTTGGTGTATATGAGGAATTGAAAGGAGGCCACTGTGTTGGGAACCATGTAAGTGAAATGTTTAAAATCATCAGTATAAGTGGTGTCCTGTTTGGCCTTCAGAGTTCAATTAATTTATCCAGCTTGGGGAACTATGAAACAGCTGAGGGTGTTCCTGTGATCCAATTTGGATGAGTATCTTGAGTGAGCAGGAAAAATGAAAAGGAATTTGAGTGTTTGGTCAAGCTGCCTTCATATCTGAATTGGATGTGGGGATGCTGGATTCCACACAGCATCTCCTCAGAGGACATTTGCAAATATTCTGAGAGCTCATTTGAGAAGAGTAGGCTTAAGCCTATTCCAGGAATGAGCAGGAGAAAGTCCGTGAGGCAGCTCTGACTTTCCTCACTGCCTTTACTACGAATAGCCTCCCTGAAGGACTAGAAATCAGCCTTCAGAAGAGGTTTTGAATATGATCCTTGAAAGGGCTGTAGAGCCCCGACATGGGGTTGAAGTGAGAGAGGGGCTGACCTATGGGTACTCTACAAGCTAGTTGTTATGTAACTATAGTAATTAGAGGCGTCCAGAGAGCTTAGTCTATAGTGTGTCTAAGAAAGAGTGCTGAGGTCAAAATTAGAACAAAATGAATCAGTTATGGGTACAAAAGACAAACAGGAAACCAGGAGTAAGATGAAGAGGAACAAAAAGCTTATGAACAAAAGGTATAGGTCTGGAATATTTACAGAGTAATGATTCTTGGGTTCTCCTTGTATTGGACTGTACTTGCACAAACAGGTTAACCTCAGTTAAGACATAGAGTTGTGGTAGACATGTACAAAAGTGAGGGACACTGTTGAAAGGATGATCACTGCTGATTAGAACTAACACCTACAAGAGCCCTCATCAAGGAAAACCATGGTAAACCAGAGAAGTTACCAGAATCTACCACCTAGAACTGTTGACATTGAGAACTGCTGTCAAGAGAAAGTAATGCAAATCACAGCTGAGAGCCTCTGGAAGGGTAGGTAGTGGATGAGGCTGGAAAAACACATGGCTTATTGGTCTGATTCCAAATTTCTCTGAAATTCCAACTGAAGTCACTTTTGACATAAGACAAGGAATAGAGTTGGAGAGGAATTGGGGGACACATTTTTTTTTTTTTAAGTCAGAGTCTTACTCTGTCACCCAGACTGAAGTGCAGTGGCATGCTCACGGCCACCATAACCTCCATCTTCTGGGCTTAGATGATTCTTCTGCCTCAGTTTTCCAAGTAGCTGGAACTATAGGCATGCTCCACTACACCTGGCTAATTTTTTTGATTTATTGTAGATATGAGGTCTCGTCATGTTGCCCAGGCTGTCTCGAACCCGTGGACTCAGGTAACACTCTTGCCTCTGCCTCCCAAAGTGCTGGGAGCATGAGCCACTGTACCTGACCAGAGGGACAGATTCTTGGCAGGGCCTTAGACCAGCTGTTACAGAATTATAATCTGTCCTTAGACTCCTGGTGGGCAGAGAAGAGATTGCTACATAAAGCCAAGAAATGTGTGATGTCCTTTATCACTGTTTTTTGGTTTGCAAAGTGGCAGATCAGAAATGAGATTCCTTTGCTGGTGACCCAGTAGACTTGTGCATCTGTAGTCACTTTTTAAAATTAATACATGCCTTTTTAGTGATCATAAGCTTTCCTCCCATGTGATTTTGCTTATATCCACACAGAAAATATATTTATACAGAAATCATTTCTCCTATTTAGGGTCAGAAACTATTTGGAGAGTGTCTGAAAGGGTGTTTTCTTTTTTCTTATTTATTTATTTTCGATCTACTACATGAGTTATTTTTGTGATTCAAATTTGTATCTAAGCAATCGATTTGTCTTAAGTCAAGAAAAAGAAATGAAATTGTTAAAATGAGGAACTAAACATCCCTGAGTCTTAAGTTTTAAAGAGAATGGAAACACAAGCACTTAAGCAATCCTACGTGTGTCCTCTGAATAGGTCTACTTCCTTTGAGTGTATTGTTTATCTTTCTGTAAAAAAACGGAAATACTTAAAGTGATATTATGAAAATAATTTTATTACTTAATTGTTAGGATTAAAATAAAGTTAAGTTTGCTAAAACCTTAAATACCATTTAAAAAAATCAACCTTTAAGACAAATTATAAAGATGAAAGTAGGGAAGGGGGAAGAAGAAAATAGCTGTAACTAGGTTATAACTAGTCAGTAAGAACAAAACAGATCTGAGTTTCTCAGTAGTCAGAATAAAAATAAATGTTGGATTATATATTTTTCCTTATCTAATCTAAGGAATTAGACATTTGCATCCAAAGGGGCATTTTGTTTTCCTCACACTCTAAGAGTAAAAGAAGTTTCTGACAAAAATCATTAAATATGAGACATTTAGACTATGAAGGACAAACATTTTATTCATAGTTTAAGAAAATGTGGAAACAGTCTTCGTAGGGTTATTTCTTATAGCCACCCTTTGTAAGACAGAAGGTAAAATTTAAGTCAAATTCATGAAAGTGGCCAGGCATGGTGGCTTATGCCAGTAATCCCAGCACTTTGGGAGACCCAGATGAGAGGATTTCTTGAGTCCAGGAGTTCAAGACCAGCCTGGACAATAGAGACCAGAGACCTCATCTCTACAAAAATAGTTTTAAAAATTAGCTGCATGTGATGGTACACGCCTATAGTCCCAGGTACTCAGGAGATTGAGGCAGGAGGATCACCTGAGCCCAGGAGGTCAAGGCTCTGGTGAGCCATGGTCTTGCCACTGCACTCGAGCCTGGGCAACAGAGTGAGAACTCTACTCAAAAAAAAAAAAAAAAAAAAAAAAAATCATGAAAATCTGTCTGAGTTAGAGTTAGCTTTCAATGGGACTTTTTTCACGTGGTCTGATTGTGATGGTGGTAAACTGTTGAGAAGCTGGAGGAACGAGCTACCCTTCGTGATCCAGATAGCTCAGATGAGCTTATGGAAGGAGGAGGGGAAAAGAGCATTTGTAACCCAGTCTGCTCCTGAAGCTGCAGGATTCTGGGTCATAGACCGATAGGAGTTCCTCACATAGCTACTGTTTGTGTAGGAAGCAAAGTCAGAGTTCTGTTAGACAAGTTAAAGAGGTTTTGCAAATTCCTGTCCAGATGGCAACTTTTACTTACATTTCTTTAGAAGTGGATTGCCAGAAAAAGAAGATTGGGGAAAATTAATGATTGTGGTAGACATGGATCAAATTGGCTACTGGCATATTATCTGAAGACTATAAAGTATTCATCGACGCGATGAATAAGAAACTGTTTAAACTATCATTTTCCAGCTTGTGCTGTGGGACTGTTGACGCAGCTGTCTTAACCTATGTGTGGCAAAATATTTGCTTATTAATGAAAATTCCTCCTCCTCATCTTGGTTAAAGGAGTACCCAAGCAAAACTAGTAAAGATTTTGCTAAAAAATGTGATGTCTTCTATTTTACTTGAAATTTTTATTGATATAGTTATAGATTCACATGCAGTTTAAGAGAAAATACATAGAGATCCCATTAGTTACTCTTCCCAGTTTCCTTCCATGGCAGCATTTTGCAGAACTGTAGTGGCATTCACACAATCTCCTGAACTTATCTGGATGTCCCAGTTTTACTCACTTCTGTGTGTGTGTGTGTGTGTGTGTGTGTATGTGTGTGTGTGTGTATGTGTGTGTGTATGTGTGCATGTGTGTGTGTAGTTCTATACAATTCTATCACATGTAGGTATTACATATCTACCACCATGGTCAAGATACTGAACAATTCCATCACTACAGGGATCCTACCCACTGCCTTTTAATGGCCATACTGACTTCTCTCTCCAATACACCTCCCATTCCCATCTCTAATCCCTGGCAGCCACTCATCTGTCATCTGTTCCTAAAATTTTGTCATTTCAAAAATATTATATTTATGGAATCATATAGTATATAATCTTTGGGAGTGGTTGTTTTCATTCAGTATAGTTTTCTGAAGATTCATCCAAGTTGTGTCAATATTTTTTATGGCTAAGTATCAATATTTTCCATGGTATGGATATACCCACAGTTTATTGAACCATTTATCTCTTGAAAGACATCTAGGCTGTTTCAAGTTTTTGGCTATTATAAATCAAACTGCTATAAACATTGATGTACAGATGTTAATGTGCATGTAAGTTTTAATCTCTCGGGGCTAAATGCCCAAGAAGGCAATTGCTGAGTTGAATAGTC
>NW_007249887.1:482338-599146 GCF_000164805.1 Carlito syrichta | reverse complement strand
AGCAGGTCGAGGCTGCGGTGGCCAGGAGCGGCCACTGCCCTCCAGTCTGGGCGACAGAGTTGAGACTCCAACTCAAAAAAAAAAAAAAGCCGAAACTGCAGGATGTACTACATTTTCTGTCAACAAATGGGCTCGACTAGAAAAGACTTCCACAAAGGGGCAGCAGGGTTTATAAGAGGGTGCTGAACCAATGTTGGGATGCTGGGCTCATCAGGACCTGCAAGACAAGCACCAATTGCCAACTCCTGATGTGCGGTTTCTAATCAGTGAGTGGCAGTCGAGAACTGGCAGAGTGGCAAGAGGAGCTGGAATCTTGTGTTGGACAACCACAGCACAGAACAGCATAACACCAAGGGCTAGAGGCTTGCTGGATGACTCCCTCAGTGAGAGAAGGAGGACTCGTCATGGTCAATGAGAGAGAAAGCAGTGGTGACTACATATGACTAGGTCCCAATATGGAGGGGGAAGTTTCTAAGCCAGTGAAGACAGAGAGGGGTGAGACAGACCCACAGGAGATATTCGGAGGGAATAGGACATGGCTCTGTATAGTTGTTGGACGAAAGAAGTCTTTGAATGAGAGTTAAACCCCAGACCTACAAGGAGAAATAGTGTCTTTTTTTTCCCCCTTCCGCAACCATATCATTGAGGGTGGCTTTTAGAAACCATAAATTCTGATGTGGGATTTGGTAGTGGGTACTACAGTGAGAGAATGAATAATCCACTCTTTTTCTGTTTTGGAGTCTCTCTCTCTCTCTCTCTCTATATATATATATATACACACACACACACACATACATATTAGTCCAATCTTCATTCTCCTTCTCAAATATTCTCTAAGGCTATAGTCTGGACAGGACCAACACTTCCCCAGACTAAAGAGAGAAAGGAACAGTGTAGAGGCTCACACCTATAATCCCAGCACTTTGGGAAGTCAAGGTGGGAGGATCGCTCAAGCCCAGGAGTCTGAGACCAGCTTAGGCAGCATAGTGAGACCTCGTCTCTTCAAAAAATCAGCCGGGCATGGTGGAATGCTGTGTAGTCCCAGCTACTTGGGAAACTGAGGTGGAAGGATTGCTTGGATCCAGGAAGTCAAGGCTGTTGTGAGCCTTGATAGTGCCGGTGTATTCCAGTCTGGGCAACAGAGTGAGACCCCCAACTCAAAAAGCAAAACAAAGCAAAACAAAAGCAAATCTAAAACTAAAGGGAGGAAAAAATTCTAGAGCAATAGACTAAGAGACTGACTCCTGATTTGAGGGATGACTAAAATGTCGCATATTTTTCCTACTCGTCTTCCTGCTCAGCTACTAAGATCTTTTACTCCTAATTTTCACAACGAAAATTTTAAAACAAGTCGGTCCCATTTTCTTCTTTCCTCTCAGTCATTTTCTGGCTCTTGCCCCATGTAGTTCTTGCTAATGACCATCATGTCACTAAATACAATGAGAACTTCTCCAGTTTTCATCTTATTTGACCATCCAGTCGCACTTTTTTCTGTGACTTCAAATTCTCTTAAGGTCTCTCTTCCTTTCAGACTTGTCTTCCCCTACTGAGACCTTAAAGTTGGAGCCCCTCAGGCGTGAATCCAAAATTTTTTCCCATAATCTACATCCACAGCTACAGGATGCCACTCTGCTTCTATTGACACTATCAAATTTTCTATCGAATCCAACTCTCTGTAGAAATCAAATTTTCTGTTATTCTGTTATCCCCTCCCCCCAATTCTTTCTCCACAGTGTTACTTAAAAAGCAATCTTGCGTTTCTTCTTGCTTAAATCCTCTAATGAAGACCCCTTGCTCAAAGGGAAAGACTAGTGCCTGCTTGCTTCTCCTCTACCTGGCTGGGTTTCATCAACACGTCTGCTTTTCAGGTGCTTTTGTCTCAAGGCCTTTGCTAAGGCAGTTCCCTCTGCCTGGAATATTTCTGTCCCCTCCTGCCCCCCGTCTAGTTCTTGTCTAGTCATTCTTCATGTTTTAGCCCCATTGTTACTTCCTCAGGAAAGCTTCCTGACCACACCATAAATAGACTGTAGCCAACCCTCACGTGCTTCAGAGTCCCTAAGCTCTGCTTTCAAGACTTTACTTTTCATGGTTTTTATGTGTCTGAATGATTATTTGATAACTGTGTCTCCTCTACTAGATGTTCAGCTCCAGAAGAGCAGGTGCCTTGGCTATTTGTGCTCTGTGTAGCTCCAGAAGCCAGTGCAGAGAATGACTGAAGAAGTCATTAGTCACCAGTGCTCAGGAGCCTGAATATTTCTTCCCTAGCACTCAGGTCTCTATGAGGTGAGCCTTCCACAGCCAGAGGGCACCGGGGTCCCGGACTAGGTACACCGGCCTCTGAAGTAGCATAGATTGTGAGGGCTTCATACTTATTTGTGCCAAGTTCAACTTCTAGTGCTCTTCCTTTCTGATTATGTAAATAATTCCTGAAAGCCCTGCTCAGTCAGGCAGGTGTCTCAGATTTCATTATTTAAATTTTGTTAAGTAACATTCATAGAGCATTTTGTCATTTACCAAATATATACATTTCCATTATGTCATTTGTATCCTCAAACACCCTCTGAAGTCATCTATTTTTCTTAGTTGACAGATGAGGAAAATGACATTTGAGGGATGACATGACTGGCCCAAGGTCTCTTAGCTGATAAGAGACTGAACAGGAACTTCATTCCAGGGTTTGCAACACCACGCTCTGACTTTCTATGGCCAGAAAAATTGTTGATGGCTTTTCATCATTTGGTCAAGCTGAAATTTGGACTTTTATGGGTAATAACACCCCAAGAATGATATGTCTTTTTATCAGAGCTACCTACGTAGCATGTGTGACAGCATGATATATGTGTCTCTTAGTTTTAGAGATGTGTCCATCTGTATCAGGTTTTTTTTTTTTCACAAAGGAGAAGAGACATTTGGTTTATATAGTTATAATTGTAAAATAGCCATATATCTTTTTTTAAAATTGGGAAATCAGAGGAATTGTTAACCAGGTTTAAAAAGTAATAGGGCAGACCCTCAAATCTATGGAAAAACAGTTAATGTCTATTCTTTCAATCATTACTTTTTCATTATGCCATCAAGTCATAATAATCCAAAATGTAAACCTATTACTGGATTGAGAAGCTGTTATAACAGCTGGTTTAGGCTTCCTAAGTTGGGTAACGCTTGATGTTTATAAAGAAAAGAAGAGCACATAGTACTAATTGAGGTTTTCAATTACAGCTTGGTCTTTTATCACTGGTCATTTAGTTGCACAAAAACCATTTTGTTTGGTTGTCCATTTCAGAATTCAAGGCTTGTCAGTCCTGAATAGGAGATTCGTTGCCACAGAGAAGCTAAGAAAAATAATTGCAGTGGGGAAAACGAGTCTCTTTGATTTGGGACTATTTAGGATTTTATCACCAGTGTCTTCCCCTTAAGGTAAACTTTACGGTAGCAGTAAAAGTCTAATTTTTGGCTACCTAAATATTTTTTGAAGGTCACCTATAAACTTTCATCATGGTTTTGGTGCCACTAATGCTAATTAATCAATACATTAAAGAAATACATCTAAGTAAAGAAAGAGGTTAAAAGGAGCTTGCTTAATATACTTGGTAAATGCAGACAATTGTGCAGACATTGTTGATTGTAAGATTCACAACTAATTTGAAAATGGCATCTTTCCTTTTTTCTGTGCCCTGACACACTTAGAAAGTCATAGGAGGCAATGGGCCTGAGGACCTTGGCAGTGGCAGTCCCCACCAGGTGTCCCTGGAGGAAGAAGGGATGAATAAAAAATAAACTAACAAACAAAAACATATCCTACTCTCTCCCTCTCCATAGCTCACTGGAAAAGAAAGTGACACTTTTTAAAATTCAGCTTATTGATACAAAGACATTCTGATTTCAGGAAAGTTAGGGGAAAAGTGCATTTTTGGATAGAGGAAGCCTGGCAGTCAATTCTGTATTGCCAATTATTTTCTTGTTTTTATTAGCCAGACTGAATCATTGGAGGAAGGCACAACAAAGATGTTTTGTTTACCAAATATCTCGGTTCAGGGAACTTTTGGCCTGTGAGCTTCAAAACTGCTTGGCAACACCTCATTGATAGTGTACAGCTAAACAGATTGTAAAAGATGGAGCTTTCACATAATGGGTAGTTACTAGCAACTAGATGTTTCTTTAAAAAAAATCTTCAAACATTTTAGGCTCTTTAAAAAATATTAACTGCAGAAGAATTAAGCAAAAACCTTTGTAATTGGTATATGATTTTTTTGAAACAATGTATTTCTTAAACATCTATATTAAATAATGTGATTTCAGAGAGATGGCTTGAACATAGATTCATAAAATGTAAAATATAGATGAACTTATTTATAATAAAATGGCATCTACGAAATCTATAACATTTATAATCAGCAGAAAATTTACTGTAACAAATTATATGGGTTTGATTTGCTATGCTGAAAAAAAAAATCATCTCCTGTTTTATGACCTTACTATGTTGGAGCGCATTGTTAAAAAGCTAACCTGCTGAACTCATGCTGAGGTCTGACTCTCAGATGTTGGTGGAGAATATAGATTGCATGCCTGGCATTGCCACATGAAAAAGTTTAAATGCTGTGAAACTATTGTGATTGTCTCTATTCTCAATGTGGGATGAAGTGTTGTATTACTAAAAAAAAAAGTCAATAGTATAAAATTTAGAAAGTTTTTGTGAATAACTACAGTTGGAAAAATTGTAAGAAAATAAATACGGTGATTTTAAAACAGAATCATCCTAGAAAAGTCATTAGTCTCTGTTTTCTGTATATTCCTTCTAAATTACTTCTTGCCTAAGATCATCTTACTCTATAGTCAGTGGTTTAGAGAAAACATGCCCTCTAATGGAATTTCTAAAAATATATTACATTGTTTGGATGGGAGAAAAACTAAAGATAATTTATATTATGATGAGTCATTATTTTAAAAAAACCACAATGCGTTTTGTGTGCACCCAAACTGGTCAAAATATTAAGTTAGATCTCTTTTGATTACTGTTGAAAGTTTGACTAAAAAGTCTAATTTTTTTCAAACAAATGTTGCGTTGTTTTGCAATACTTCCTAATTTAAAGATGGTCACACATTAGACAAATATATTAAACTGAATCAAGCATAGTTGAGCTATTTTTTTTTTAAAGAACTGTCCAATTGATACAGCTTGTCATTGTTGGATCCATTTTTAGATTCCCAGAAATAGATTCTTAGAATGAGTGAAACACAAGGTTGGATTGGAAGTTTCCTGTTACATCTCCAGGGAGAGTAAGTGGTTTTACATGGGAATTATATAATTATAGAAGTAATATAATTGATTCTATTTGGTGATAATCTGAGGTCTTACCTGGCATATACAGTAAGTACATATACTAACTAGCTATATAGAAGTGTGTAGTCATATTCAAGAAGTGTATATATCTTTTGTCTCAGAATAACCCTGTGTGAGCTAGTCTTGGGCACACTTAAATGCTTCTATGAGGAAAAAAACTACCCTCAAAGATCTTAGCCTTTTTTTGCACCTTTTAAGGTTTTCTGGTAAAGCACTCAAACTTGATACTTCTACAAATGCATATTTGTTAGCTGTATTTCATGACACAATGTGTCCTGAATTCAACTAAGAAAACTTCTTTTAATTGTGTAAAGTTAATACTCTTTCCTTTCTACAGTGCTCACCTTCCAATGTCATACATCAATCTAGACAGGGTTGACTTATTTTCTGGGGACGTTTTCTCCCTTACATGACTATAGTTGGCAATGGATTAATCCACTCACATGATCTGTGCTAATGCCTCATGCCTCATGGGAATTGTGGCTTTTCTGTCAGGTAAGTAATCAGAAAAGCCCTTTGGTGTCCCTTAAGTACCGGGTGTGGACCTTGCCTCCTGGACTGAGAAACTTTTTAGTGAGTCAGAGAAACAACAGGTCATGGCATTTAATCTTAAGTCAATCGGCCACCAGGAAACATTTGCTACTTATTCCGCAATCCATCTTCCCTATTTCTCCATCACTCTCCATATTCCACTCATATGACAAAGCTCATCTGAGTGTGAAAACATTGCCAGCAGCCTTTAACTTCTTCTCAACATGAGAGCATTTGTCTTTGTGCATGAATACACCCACTTATTATCAGACACAGTAAAACACTGAAAAAAAATTGGACCATTGTCCACACAATTAGAACGATTGTCTTTTCCTTATAAATCGCTTGTGATTGACTCATTGACAGTGGACACAGGATTTGTCTTCCCATTCGTAGTGGTGGATTTTCAATCATTCAGCCACACTTGTGTGCTTCACTGCTGGTGACCATATAAGCAAGCAATTTGAGAGACATTTGCCCAGAGGTAGGGAATGAAGTCATACCTGAAGTCTTTAATCCTGTCCAGGTATGCTCTTGTTCATGGAGTGATGTAAAACAGGTAAAACAGCAGATACATCGTTGTGGTATTTATATATAATATAATATATGATATAATATAATATAATCAATTACAAATAAACCAAAACTAATCATATCCCACTGGGCTCTGGGAGTGACCACACTCCTCACCAAGGGAACTCAAATAACATTTGCTATCTTCTCCATCTTAAGTTTCTCCTCACACTGTTTTCCTTCCATTTTGATAATACTGTGGTGAGATTTGAGGGAAGTCTTCAGAGTTTCTTCTTTTTGTATCTTCTGCTACCTTCTAGTAAAAGGAAAACGTTGGGGTGGCTGTGCTTTGTGAGATGACTTACTTTGGCTCAGCTCACTTAATTACTGAACTATCTTCTGAGCTAACTGCTTCCACTTCAGTTTTGCCACGTTTTCATTCTTTAATGAGCTTGAGATCCACTGTACTCCATTTGTGAAAATAAAGAGTGTCTACTGTACACAAAAGAAGTGTTCCACATTGTTTTGTGTGCAAGAGTACACCTGAGGACCAGGGGTGTTTCAGACATAGGATGCGAACATTGAGACTATGCCCAACAATCCCTTTGAACTCTACAGCCACTGGTCATACTTTCTACTGAAATTATGAGAAATTTTTGTGGCTAGTGTCCCGCAAGGAACACATCGAAATTTTCAGTGTAAGCCGACTCAATGCCTGTTAATGGTGTGGTGGTATAATTGAAAAGGATTATCAGCATCAGTTAAATTACAGATTAAGTAGTTTTAGTTTTGGTTGGAAGCCCAATCACCATTTTCTAATCTGACACAGTAGCACATTTTTACCATTGAAACAAAAACTCATCTTAATACTCAACCTAATACTTTGAAGTCAGAAAATAAAAGGGACACATATGTGCACAACAGAGAGGCAAGGGAAGATCAATCCAATACACAAGTAGACAGAATTTATGTTTTGTATGAGGACAAGCTTTATTTGAGGGTGAGGAAACATGTCTATGAATTTGCAGAGTTGACCATGATACAGTGATTCCAGGCTTTGGGAGAATAATGACTATCTTTGAGAGAAGGTGACTGACTGAGCAGTCTAGAAGCCTAATAAAAGAAGATTCACTCTACCATGCTGCAATATCCAAGGCCTGGCTTCAAATTAAAAAAAAAAAAAAAAAAAATCAGCCGGGCATGGTGGCTCATTCTGTAATCTCAGTACTTTGAAAGGTCAAGTTGGGAGGATTGCTTGAGCCCAGGAGTTTGAGACCAACCTGGGCAACATAGTGAGACTCCTCTATCCTGGTTCCCACCTCATCTCTCTAAAAAAAAAAAAAAAAAAAAAAAAAAATTTGTTTTCCTGCCCCTGGACTCATTTTTCTTATGTGTCAACTGATTGAATTCCATTAATCAGTGATTTGGACCAAATTGCCACAGGCAAGGCTAATGTGATTCCCTACCGGAGATTATTCTACTTATACAGCTATGAAGATTCAGTCAGTCACTCTTGCGTTTATAGCAGAAAAGATGCTGCAATAGTGGGGCTGCAATAGACAAACTATTCACCTGTGGTCCTTTATTGGTGTAAAACTATTCTAGGCAATTAAAAAAAAATTTTTTTTTTATTATGAAGTTGTGGGGTACAGTTAAGGGTTAGGTATACAATTGCGTTTCATTCAGGCACCCTGTTGATATGGGGTGTTTCCCTGTTCCCAGACAGATATTTGCTACTCTTAATCCCATCTCCCTCCCCCCACCATAGTTTCCCAGTACGGTCAGTCATTTTTCGTATAGTATTGCATTGGATGTTTAAGGTCCATTATATGAGTGAGAACATGTGATACTCGGATCTTTGTTTCTGTGAGAGGTCACTCAGTATTATAGACTCTAGTTCCATCCAGGTTGCTGCGAAATTCATGATTTTGTTCTTTTTTATGGCTGTGTAGTATTCCATCGTGTATATGTACCACATTTTTTTAATCAAGTCCTCTTTTGACGGGCAGCATGGCTGTTTCCAGGTTCTTGCTATTGTGAACAATGCTGCGATAAACATGCGTGTGCAGGTATCTTTTTTATAGAGTGATTTGTGTTCTTCAGGATATATTCCCAGTAGGGGGATTGCGGGGTCATATGGGAGGTTGGTATTTAGAGCTTTTAGGAATCGCCACACTGCTTTCCACAGAGGTTGCACTAGTTTACACTCCCACCAGCAGTGTAGAAGTGTTCCCTTTTCACCACACCCTCTCCAGCAGCTGTTATTTTTTGACTTGTTGATAATTGCCATTCTGATTGGGGTTAGGTGGTATCTCAGTGTGGTTTTGATTCGCATCTCCCTGATGATTAGTGAGGTTGAACATTTCTTCATGTGTTTGTTGGCTGCTCGGATGTGTGCTGGGAAAACTGGCTGACCACATGCAGAAGATTGAAACGGGACCCCTATCTATCTCCATGCACAAAGGTTAATTCCAAATGGATCAGAGACCTAAATGTAAAACCTCAAAGCATAAGAACCTTAGAAAATGAAGGAAATACCCTCATGGAAATCGGAACTGGCATCCAATTCCTGAACAAAACCCAAAACCCACAGCTCATAAGAGAGAAAATAGACAAGTGGGACCTTATTAAACTGACAAGCTTCTGCAAAGCCATAGAAACCATCAAGAGAGCAGGGAGACAGCCTACAGACTGGGAAAAAGTATTTGCCAACTCCAGGTCCGACAAAGGCTTAACATCCTGGATCTACAAGGAACTCAAACGTGCTGAAAAGAAAAAAACAAACAACCCCATTATAAAATGGGCAAAAGATATGAACAGACACTTCACAAAGGAAGACATCCGAGTATTCTAGGCAATTTTACTCTCAAATCCTGGTTACAGGAACCAACATATTAGGATTGAACCACAGTGCCCTCTAGCCTGCTGTCTTCATAGCTGGGCTCCAGGATTCTGTAAGAAAGCCCTGGACATTGTTAGTTGGGGATTTTCACACAATATGTTTTCTTATCATTTGTTTATGTAATTTATAGACTTCAAAAGTGTTGTTCCCTCTTCAAGTTAAAGGAAACTGTTATTCGTTTTAGGGAAATGAATGGTACCACACCCAAGGCCGCCTCTACTACACTTATCTAACAGTCTTTGGTAGTTTTCGTTTTAAGGAAAGAGATTTATAGCAAAGTGTCCTGATATACCTGGCAGTCACTGAGCATTTTATAATCAAATGTTTGTAAAAGCAAATAGACACGCTTATAATATTAGATAGAACCACACTGCATTTCCTTAAATCATGTTTGATCTAGCAAAGTGGCTTTGGGATATGTTTCACCCTAATATCTAAAAGGATAAATAAGAACTAGAGGAGGAGAACTGGGGGACTGGGAGGCATATGAGAGGCAGACATTTTTCTCTACATATTCTTTGAAATCCAAGAGCATTTTTGCCGTATGCATATTCACAAATTAATATAAAACATTTTAAGAAGCCGGGTTCGGTGGCTGTAATCCCACGCCTTTGGGAGGCTGAGGTGAGTGGATTGCCTGAACCCGCGGGTTCGAGACCCGCCTGGGCAGCGAGACCTCAGCCGGGCATGGTAGCTCATGCCTGTAATTTCGGCTACTGGGAAGGCTGCAGCGGAAGGATCGCCGGAGCCCAGCAGGTCGACGCTGTGGTGGCTGGGAGTGAGACTCCAACTCAAAAAAACAAAAAAAAACAAAAAACATTTTAAGAGAAAAAGAAAAATGCATAGTCATACATTTCCCTAGACGGACTTATTTTCTCCTCTTTCCACATTTCCCCCCATTTTCTTCTCTTTTCTGCCAGTTATTTATTGAAAATACAAACCATTATTTTCAAACTTGGGCAAATGATTTTTAGGAATGTAACCCAAGGAAATACATCATCCAAGTACAGAAATATATATGTGCAAGACTTTTTGTTCCATTGTTTTAGAATGATGAGAAATTTAAACATAGATGGGAGATTATTTCAATAAAACATGATACATTCATTTACTAGAATACTATGTAGGCATTAAAAATTATAGGCCGGACTTGGTGACTCAGGTTGTAATCCCAGCACTTTGGGAGGCCAAGGTGAGTGGATTGTCTGAACTTGTGGGTTCGAGACCAGCCTGGGCAACTTGGTGAGACTTCGTCTATACAATGATTAAAAAAATTAGTCGGGTGTGATGGCTCATGCCTATGGTTCCAGTTACTTAGAAGGCTGAGGTGGAAGGAACGCCGGAGCCCAGCAGGTCAACGCTGGGATGGTGGTGAGCGTGCCACTGCACTCCAGCCTGGGTGACAGAGTGAGACTGCAACTAAAAAAAAATATTTATTTTTGTTGATATAAAATATGTTTATAATGAGAAAGTTTATAATATCTAACTTTTCTAATAAAATGTTATGAATAATATTTTTGAACATAAATTCTCAACTTTCTTTGCTTTTATACTTTTAAAAGTTTTTTTAGAGGAAGAGTGATCTTTGCAAATGATTTGAATTCAATTTTTCATGAGACACTGAGGTTCTTCCTAATAGAAGTTAAAGAGAAATTACAATTACAAGAGAAATTGAGCAATGGTACAGGGCAAAGGAGGACAAAGGAAGGTGGGAATGGCCAAGGAAGATAAAACATGCAGTCAGTCTAGACACCAGGAGTCCTGAAATCTAAAAGTGGCCCAAGAGAGCATCCCTCTCCAGAAGGTGGAAGGCCAGCGTGTCTAAGGAAGGACTGTGATAAGGTGCCCATAGCCACATTGGAACAGATACTTGCCAGCCAGGCAACTACACACACTTCCTACGACAGAGACTCTGTCCACCCAGGACCTGTGCCTGCCCATGATCATCCAATCTGTGTTCTGGGGGAACTTTCCTCTGCCTGTACCACGGACTCACCAGCTGATTGTCTATCATGACAAGCCCAGCCTGTGCTTTCTGCCACCACGTGGCTGCTCGCTCAACGTCTTGCAATGTTCTTAGGGCACCTATTAGCCTGAGGGAACTTATTGGTGTGGGGGTGGTATGGGAGGGATGGGGCTGACAAATCACAAATGAAGCACCGTGTGGTGGCTCACGCCTGTAATCCCGGCATTTTGGGAGGCGGAGGCAAGAGGATTGCCTGAACCCAGAGCTTTGAGACCAGCCTGGGCAACTTGATGAGACATCATGTCTACAGTGAATCAAAAAATTATTTGGGCATGGTGGCGTGCGCTACTTGGAGGGCTGAGGCGGAAGGTTTGTCTGAACTCAGCAGGTCAAGGCTGTGGTGGCTATGAGAGTGCCACTGCACTCCCACTCAACAAACAAGACAAACTACAAATGCTTCAGGATCCTAAGTGGGGGAAGAGCACCGGGGAGTGGACTCCACTGTTCTGTCTGAATATACATAGGAAAACGTCTGGGAGGACATACACCAAATTAGTACAGAACAGTTTGACCTCTCTGGGACAATTTTTTCCTCTCTATTTTTATGTGAGATTGACTTTATTTCTAAATATCAGCGCTTTAATGATTACTTATAGCCTGATAGATACTCACAGTTAAAATATTACTAAGTTTTTATTTTCATTTTACTGAAAATATTTTATTCGAGGGATAGCTTTTCTATGTAAACTTTACAATGAAACCAGATGCAGTGGCTGATGCCTGTAATCCTGGCACTTCGGGAGACTGAGGAGGGAGGATTGCTTGAGCCCAGGAGTTTGAGCCTAGCCTGGGCAACATAGTGAGACCTCATCTCTATTAAAAAAGTTTTAAAAAATAGCCAGGCATGGGAGTGTGTGCCTGTAATTTCAGCTACTTAGGTGGCTGAGGCAGAAGGAGCACCGGAGCCCTGGAGATAGAGGCAGCGGTGAGCCATGATTGTGCCACTGCACTCTAGTCTGGGCAACAGAGTGAGACCCTGATTCAAAAACAAAACAAAAAAAATTTACGATGAAGATTTTTATTGAAGCTAGCATCTCATAATTGACCTCTTTTTGGATTCAACATGACCATCAAATCTAAGTTTTCCATGTCAACCTTTGCAAATCTAACCTTTTCAGAGATTGAGTTTTCTCATTAATGTTAGTCAAATTTCCATTGTGTATCACTTTAGTAATATTCAGTTTTATTTTGTGTTCATCCTTTCTTCTAAGCCTAAATTGTTGTGGGTTAATGTGTGCCGTTATCCTTCAGTAGGTTTCCTGTGACAACAGAGTGGGATCCAGGACACAAGGAGAGACAGTAGATGCGGAAGGCAGGTAGATTGGGTCGTTAGAAGATGAGAGAATGTTTATATAGTAGTTCCTATTTCTCCGTAATGTGTGAGACCAGGTGAGCAATTAAAAGTAAGAGACAGACCAGGTGCAATGGCTCATGCCTATAATCCCAGCACATTGGGAGGCCGTGGCTGGAGGATCACTTGAGGCCAGGAGTTCAAGACCAGCCTGGACAACAAAGCGAGACCCCCCCCATCTCTAGAAGAAAAAAAAAAAAGAAAGAAAAATTAGCCAGGCATAGTGACATGTCCCTGTAGTCCCAGATACTCGAGAGGCTGAGACAGAAGGGTTGCTTGAGCCCAGGAGTTTGAGGTTGCAGTGAACTGTGATCATACCATTGCATTCAGGCCTGGGTGCCAGAGCGAAACCTTGTTTCAATAAATAAATAAATAAATCCCAGCACTTTGGGAGACTGAGGAGGGTGGACATGAGTACATTTTTGCAGGGCGGAGAAGCCATCATATTTAAGGAAATATGTTGAATTGTTGATTGGTATGAAATACTCGTTTGAGATTTGCAGTCACATTTGAGGTAAGGCCAGCTGTGCATTTTTCTTTCGCTATGTTCAGCTGCTTGAGTTCAGGAGAGTGGCAGACAATTGGGTTTCACTTTAGCTGCAGTTGGGCAAGGTGTTTATGGTTGAGGGAGAAGCATAGCTCCCATAATTGCTCTCTCCTGCACCATATCACTTTTACTTATTGATTATTTCCCTTGATATAAGACGCGCTCCAGTACCAATCATCCCTCAACAACAACAAATACAACACAAAATACAAATAACATCTTGCTTTTATCCCACTCCTCTGAAAAGAGTCCTACTAACCCATTTATCTGTTTCCCCTTGAGAGCTTCACTTCCAGAATAAACTTTCTGTAGTCTCTGTCCCGTTTTCTTATTTCACATATTCTCTTTATTTCACCCATCCCAATCAGGCATTGGTCCCAACACTCTCCGAGATCATGTGTGTCATAGAACTAGGGACTGCCATTGTGAGGAAGTAATGGGAATTCTCATTTCTCATCTCACTTGATCTCTGAGCGCTTGGCCACTTGCAACCCTTTCTTCTCCTGGCCACCTTGACTCCCTTTCTCTCAGCCCACCCACATTTCATTGGCCGCTCCTTTAGGGTGTCCTTTGCAGGATTTTTAAATATTGGAGATCACGTTCCTGGGAATCAGTTTCTCTAGTCTTGTTTTCCCCAGGGAATCTCCTCTATTGCCAAGGATTTTAATATTACTTGTATGCCAATGAACCTCCATAAATAGATTTGCCAATGTTAGAGAATTCTTGAATTCCTAGACCCACAGTTGGTGATGATATAGTGTTATTTTTACACGTTGATGAGTGGAAATTGCTAATACTTTGAGTTTTGCATTTGTATTTATCAGTAAGATTACCTATAACTTTCTTTTCTTATACAATCCTTGTCCAGGTTTTCATGTCAAAATTATTTTAGCTTTGTAAAATGAGTTGAGTAGCTTTGTCTCTGGTTTTATTTGCATTACATTTTAAAAACATGTGTGCCGGGCTCAGTGGCTCAGCCTGTAATCCCGCGCCTTTGGGAGGCTGAGGTGAGTGGATTGCCTGAGCCCATGGGTTCGAGACCCGCCTGGGCAGCAAGACCTCATCTCTACAATAAATCAAAAAGTCAGCCGGGCGTGGTAGTGCATGCCTGTAATTCCAGCTACTTGGAAGGCTGAGGCAGAAGGATCACCGGAGCCCAGCACGTTGAGGCTACAGTGGCCGGGAGCGGCCACTGCACTCCAGTCTGGGCAACAGAGTGAGACTCCTACTCAAAAAATAAATAAATAAATAAATAAAAAATAAAAACATGTGTTTTAGGATAGGGATCTTGGGAAATAATTTGAATTACTTTGTATTCTTTAATAGCTGTAGCTTAGACAAATTTTATGCTTTTTCTTTTGCCAACTATGCTAATTTGTGTTTTGGTTTTAAATTTTATTTTATTTTTTTAATCAAAGTATTTCAAAATGTTTGTGTAAATTTGTCTCAGTGTAGTGGACATGGTGAACTGGACCCGACATCCATTCAATCTCCTTCCACTGTGTCTTTCTAAAGAATACAGGCTAAAAAGCTAAAACCTGTACTCCCAAGCTTTCTGTTCTAGATGCAGGTTGTCACTTAGGTTTTGTCAAATAGTTGTGTAAGAGGTGAGATTTGGAAGGTAAAGTGAGGCAGAGGTCATCACCCCTCATGAAGGTTGCTTCAACTGTTGCTGCTTGCCAATGGGCCATTGACTAGGTATTGGCTCTTTACTTCATGGACCTTTCAATGTTCTGATATTGATTTTATGAATGTTGAGAGGTAAATGTGACAGCAACAGCGTCTCGATTTCTGAGCCTCAACGAAGGCGATGCGTTCTTGAGTTAACATTTCCAGTGGGGGGTCAGCTGATTCCATATTATCCAGATGGTATTAGTTATCTATTGCTGTGTGATAAGTTATGCCAATGTTTAGCAGCTTAAAACAAACATATATTATCTCATGTCTTTTCTGTGGTTCAGGAACCCAGAGTGGCTGAGCCTGGTGGTTTTCTCTCGGGGTCTCTTACAAAGTGATAAGCAAGCTGTCCAATAAGTCTGTGGTCATCTGAAGGATTGGCTGGGGCTGGAGCATCTGCATCCAAAATGCCTTATTCAGGTGGCTATTAGCTGGAGGCCTCAGCTTCTCAACTTGCTGGACCTTCCTTAGACCTGCTTATAATACTGCAATGGGTTTCCCTAACAGTGAGACATCTGAGAGTAAAATAGAGGGAGATAGAGACAGAAGAAGCAGTATCTTTTATAACCTATCCTCAGAAGTGACCGACTACCTTTCCTGCTGTTATATTATTGGTCACACAGACCAACTCTGGCATGATGTGGGAGGAGACTATGCAAAGGTGTGAATACCAGCAATAAGGATCATTGGGAGTCACGCTGAAGACTGGCTTCCTTTATAATCAACACTGCTTCTGCACATTAAATTATCTCCTAACTCTGGAGAGATTTGCATTTGCAACTTTTGGTTTCTCTCAGTGTATCTCTTAGGTGGATTAACTCTAAGACTCAAAATAAATTACTTTAAAAAGTGAGACGGGAGAATTAGAAACAGCATAAATGCATAACTTAAAAAAAACCTGGAAAATATTATGTTGGAGGCTCATGTTCTTCATGCTCAAAAAGTACTTTAGATTCAACATGGAGTGAATGAAGACGAAGGGACTGGGCGCTCAGAACTCACCCCCTCTGGGGTAAGTGCACCCAGCTCTGCAATTCTGAAATCAGTATCAACGCCATAGCTGGAATCCCCTGCCCACAGTGAAAATACATTTCATAAAGTTATAGTTGGTTGATACTACTTAACTACACTAAGCAACAGATTCCCAGTGTAGACGAAACAGCCTTATATAGAAAGATGGTTTTAAAGATTGTTTGTAACTCTATCATGTCCTTACATTCTCCTCTGTCTCCGGACAACAAAACCGGAACAATAAGTTCCTAAGGCCTTTTCAGCTACTCTAATGTGGAAGACTCTATTGCATGGCTACTCAACAGCCATTCCTTTCTTTCTTGCTGTCAGGATCCCCGTATTTTTGGAATGAGGTAATAGTTTGAATCCTTGTTCCCAATTTTCATTCCTTTTCTAAAATTGAATTATACACCTGGGCATGCCATGCTGAAGCACTTTCCACTGGAGTAGGCAAAGTATATCTGCCTTGTTTTGAACCTAGCTAGGTGATTTGTTTGGCAAATGAGATGTTACTGGACAGAACATGAACAGAGATCCTAAGTGGACTTGTGTTATTTTATCTGGCTTCTTTACACACCTCCTATTTTCCATGAGAAGAACATGCCAAGGGTGGCCAGTAGTGTCAGAATAAAAATATGTGAGGCAGACCTGGGCAACTTGGCAAGACCTCATCTCTACAATAAATCAAAAAATCAGCCGGGTGTGGTAGCGCGTGCCTGTAGTTCCAGCTACTCAGAAGGCTGAGGTGGAAGGATTGCCGGAGCCCATAAGGTCAAGGCTGTGGTGGCCAGGAGTGGCCACTGCACTCCAGTCTGGGGGCGACAGAGTGAGACTCCAACTCAAAAAAAAAAAAAAAAAAGAAAACATACATAGCCTGGATCCAAGACGAGTCAATCATGACCTACATGCCCATAAGTGAAGACCAAATGCTTGCTTTTATAAACCACTAAGATTGGAAGGATTGCTTATAATGAAGCACAGTCATACAGGCAGCAATCTGCCCAGTTCCAGAGGCCGAATCAGAATGAGTCTAAACTAATCCTATCCTTTTCCAGATACTTGATTTTTATACTCTCATGGGACTGAGGGATGGCAGATGACCTAGTCTTGGCCAATGGGATGTATAAAGATGTCTATTGGGACTTCTGAAAATGCTTTTGCTTCAGAGATAAAAGGCATAGTAGAGGTTGGAAGTGGTCTTTCCCTCTACTTGCTTGAAAATTCAATGTCCATCTTGAGACCCTAAGTTGAAAGGCACGGAGATAAAAACCTAACTTCTAAGGGTGATGAAGCAAACAGATAGAAAGTCTATACTCCTGAGGGTGTATGGTTTAGTGTTTGACCAATACCAATAACCACCTCTCTCTAGATTTATTTAGTCAGGTTTTCTGTTTCTGGCTTCCCAAGGCATTCCTAACCTAATGCAGTCTTGCATTACTTAATGATGGGGATACATTCTGAATAACATGGACATTAGGTGATTTCCTCCTTGTGTGAACATCATAGAGTATACCTAGATAAATCGCCTACTCCATACCTAGGCTACAGGGATACTTGTTTTATTGTCCCTCACTTTATAGCACTTCAGAGACACTGTACTTTTACAAATTGAAGTTTGTGGCAGCCCTGTGTTGAGCAAGTCTATCAGCACCATTTTCCAACAGCATGAGTTCACTTTGTGCCTCTGTCACATTTTTGTAATTCTCATAATATTTCAAAATTTTCATTATTATTATATCTTTTATGATGATCTGTAATAAATGATCTTTGATGCTACTATTATAATTGTTTTGGTGGTGCCATGAACCGCACCCATATAAGAAAGCAAATTTAATAAATGTGTGTATTCAAACTGCTCTACCAACTGGCCATTTCCCTGCCCCTCTTCCTCCCCCAGGCCTTCCCATTCCCTGAGTCACAATAATATTAACATTAGGCCATCTAATAATCCTATAACGACCTCTAAGTGTCCAGGTGAGAAGAAGAGTCTCACGTGCCTTACTTTAAATTGAAATTTTTAATGATTAAACCTTTTGATATGAGGAAGTTATGTCAAAAATCAACATAGACTGAAAGTTAGACCTCGTGCACCAATTAGCCAAGCTGTGAATGCAAATAAAAAGTTCTTGAAGGAAATGAAAATTGCTACTCCAGTTAATACACACATGATGAAAAAATGAAACAGTATTAAATGGGAAGAAAATGGTTTTAAAGTTTCCAAGTACAGGCTAATTGTTAGAAGCAAATGCAGCTGGTGAATTTAAGTGAAAGCTAGTGCTCATTGGTTATTCTGAAAGTCCTAGGGCCCTTAATAATTATGCTAAATCCACTCTGCCTGTGCAGTATAAATGGCTTTGTCATCCAGCAAAACACATCTGTTTATATTATGGTTTATTGGATATTTTAAGCCCAGTGTTGAGACCTAATGCTCCGAAAAAAATTTTTTTCAAAATATCACTGCTCATTGCACCTGGTCACCCAAGAGCTCTGATGAAGACGTACAAGGATATTAATGTTGTTTTTATGCTTGCTAACACAGCATCCATTCTGCAGCCCATGGGTCAAGGATTAATTTTGACTTTCAAGTCTTATTATCTAAAAAATACACTTCATAAAGCTATAGGTGGTTGCCATAAATGGTGATTCCTTTGATTGATCTAGGCAAAGTAAATTTAAAAAACCTCTGGAAGGGATTCACCATTCTAGATGCCATTAAGAACATTTGTGATTCATGGGAGGAGGTGAAAATATAAACACTAACAGGAGTTGAAAGAAGTTGATTCCATCCCTCATGGATGACCTTGAGGGGTTCAAGACTTCATGGGGGAAGTAACTGTAGAGATGGTGGAAATCACAAAAGAACTATAATAAGAAGTGTAACTTGAAGATGTGACTGAATTGCTGCAATCTCATGATAAAATTTGAACTGATGAGGGATGCTTCTTGTAGATGAACAAACATGTCATTTCTTGAGATGGAGTTTACTCCTGGTGAAGATGCTATGAACATTGCTGAAGTGACAACGAAGGATTTCGAATATTCCATAAACTTTTAGTTGATAAAGCAGTGGCAGCACTTGAGAGGATTGACTCCAATTTTGAAAGAAATTATATTGAGTAAGATGCTATCAAATACATCACAAGCTATAGAGAAACTTTTCTCGAAAGGGTCAATTGATGTCATAAGCCTCATTGTTGCCTTATTTCAAGACATGGCCACAGCCACCCCAACCTTTACCAATGCTATCAGTCAGCAGGCATCAATGTTCCACCATCAAAAAGATTATTATTGCCGGGCTCGGTGGCTCAGCCTGTAATCCCGCGCTTTGTGAGGAAGACATGGGTGGGTTTTGCTGTGTTGCCTCTTTGTCAGAATGTTTGTGAAAACAATGAAGCAACTGGTACCTTTAAACAAAAATGGGGTGGGATGATTTGGGTACAGTACAGTCCCTCCTGACCAACATGGGAGACCATTTGGTCCAGTGGTGATTTCTGAAAAGGAAGCCAAGTCAACTATGGAGCCACACGGTAAGAGCATCCCAAAGGGGGCCACTAGAGAGCTGTCAAAGGTGTTCAAGAACTGCGTGATGTGTAGGACACCAGCATCTTCAGCCAGCCCTGGGCATACCCTTGGTGTGAACCTGGAGTGTAAACTGCTACCAGACGGAGGCAAAGAATCACCACGGGGTTCTGCCTACATAGCTTTCCGTTGGCCGAGATGCCTGAAGAATCAGGTAACCAGAGAACTTGATGCCTACACAGAGCATTCCTGGAAAAACTCTATGCTGCTGGAGATGGTTCATTTTCACAGTTCAAACTGTGGAATAAAGGTAAATTAAAATTTTGCCTGTTCAAATAGGCAATTCAACCTCTTTTCAAAGCTGGCCTCAAAGGAAGACATAAAATAGACTTCCTGAGTTGCAGGAAAAGCTCTTCTTGGCCTGCGCTCTTGCAGAACCATCGGTACTGGAGCTAGCAGCTGTGGGGTAGGGTGCAGCCTCCATGCCAGCGGGCAGCACCAAGTTGGCCTGTCCAGCTGACACATCTGCTTTAAGCTGGCTGACAACCTAACTAATAGGAAGGTCAACAAGGAAACAAAGAGGAAAGGGACTCAAGAATATACCAAAAATCCTTGATGACATCTTTGCTTCTTTGATGAAAAATCAGATGTCTTCTGGTTTATCTAAGAAATCTCCAGGGTTGATGACAAGCCTGACATTCTGACATGCCTCACAAACTATGTGAGCATCGCTTGCTGTGCTTGCAAAATCCCAACAGCAGGAACACCTAGAATGTGTTCAGGGTGTGGTGGGAACAAGGGAGGACAGTGGGGGTATCTGGGGACACCATAAACTGAACACCAAGCCTTGGAAACCACAATCCTTTACCCAAGAGTCTGGTGATATGGAAATCTACCTAGTTAATTGTAGGAACAATGAAATGATCACAGAAGCCATAGTGGGAGATTTCTGGAGATCTGGTTTTCCAAATCTCTTACCGAAGCTATTTAAAATGAAGAATTAATGATGCTGAAACTTAAGGACTAGCTACAAGAAGATTTTGGAGGTATGATGCCTTGCAGGCTTGACAATCTGATGGCTAGCATTTCATTGCATTGAGTACACAAGGTGAGGTGGCAAGCTAAATTGGTCTCTAGACTGTGAAACGACTTTGGCCAGATCTGGATCCCAAGATACATAATGCTTGTAGATTAATTACGGCAGAGATTGGAAATATGGAGCAACAAATCTTTATTTAGATGTATCTGATGCAGCTAATGATATATGGGAATTTCCAAAGGATAGTGTGACCAAAAGAAGTCCTTGACACTATCCAAGACTGGGATACCGATGATCTCACAATTAAGCAATTTATTATTCTGGAATAATACCTGCAGTTATCTCCCAGTTAGCTGGTTGGACAGTTGAGTCCGAATGCATTTATAAGTATTAGGAACCACTCTGGGTCAGGTGCAGTCTCACATTTGTGATCCCAGAACTTTAGGAGGCTGAGGAAGGGCGATTGCTTGAGCCCAGGAGTTCGAGTTCAGCTTGGGCAACACAGCAAGACTTGGTCTTTACAAAAAATAAAGGATTGCCTGAACCCAAGAGGTAGGGTCTGTGATGAGCTGAGATCAGACCACTGCACTCCAGCCTGCATGGCAGAGAAGAAAAAGAGAAATCAGGAGCCTTCTGGCACATATATGTTGCAAAACACCCAGAGAAGATACAAACATTTTTTCAAATACATCAGAAGAGCAAGGTTAAGAAAACCTAGCAGACTATGACCAAGGGTATGGAGCTCAAGGTTGAGCTAGTGTATAATTTCTCAGAGATGTGGTATTTCTTCCAGCAGGAATTCCACATTGGGCTCATATTGCTGTATCAAAATGGCTGAAGACTGTTTCTTTAGAGCATGTTAAACACTTCTGACTTACTCGGGGAATTCTGTTATCTATCACAGACTCATAACAATCATGAAGATATTTTACGGATGAAGTATGTTACCTACCATGCATTGAAATATGCTCATTACACTAAAAACCAGTGAATCCAGTTTTGTTAAACCATAAGGGTCTTGGAGATGCCTTAACCCCTGCACGACTGAACTACTGGCAGCTGATCAAGGATCAATCAGGCAGGATTCCTGTGGACTTTGAGAATCATATTACATCACACTTTTTATTTATTTTTAACTGCATCTGACTGGTGAAAGTACTCTATATTTCTGGTGTTTACAGATACTAAATGGGTGTATGCCTAGTAACTATTTCCGGAATATGCATCCTTAAACTGTGACTTCTCATCTAGGGCAGAATTTTGACTAAGCTCTAAAAACAAAACCCATGATCAATTCTGGTATAATACCTGCAGTTGCCCCCCAGCTAGCTGGTTGGACAGCTGAGTCAGAATGTATTTACTCAGGTCACTGCGCTCCAGCCTGTGTGGCAGAGTGAGATTCCAACTCAAAAAAAAAAAAAAAAAAAAAAAAGGAAGAGGAGTCAAAGGGGGTGGGGTGGGGAACAAGCACTCTGTGCCTTCATGTTTGGTTTTCAATAGCCAATTAGTCCTCTCTGCTCCTTTATGTAAGAAACCAGGGCATATGTGGTATATCTTGTCTTGTTCAGTGTTTCCTTTACGTTCCTTTATAGTCAATAGGACTAGGCTGTGAATTGAGGGGACGAGAGGAGTGTTATTCAGGTTGGATACACCAGAGGGATGGAGTGGAATAGAGGCAGACATGGTTGGCAGGCGTTCCAAAAATCCTCACTGCCTGCAGAATATATCATTTCTTCAGTGGTTTTGGGGAGTACTTGAAGCCTGGGAAAAAGAATTGATTATCCAGGGCAAGCAGCCAGGGCAAGCTTTGGTCTTTCATTTTCACCTTGACTGTTGAGTGTAAGTCAAGTCACAATCCTGTCTGCTGCTATCTTCATACTATGGTCGTCTCCATTGCACAAACGGGAGAGCCTCTTGTGTGTCACACAGCTGCTCCCTCATTCCATGTTTTAGTTTGCTGAAAGTTCCTAAAGGTGTTGCCAGTGTGGAGTTCTGACTCTAATCCTTATGCTGGGGTAAAGTCTAGAGATTTGGGCCAGGGACATCTTGAAATTGAGTACAGGATCTTTTTTTTTTTTTTTCTTTCAGAAATGTAGTCTTTGAAGCTGCTTGTTTCCTCTTCAGTCCAAAACCAAAAGAGGCTGGAATTAAGCAGCAAGGCATATATTTTTGGAAAAGGTCAACAGAGTTCTGGGCACTTTGGAGAATCACAATTTGAGTCAAGAAAGGGGCTCAGAGGATCACCTAGTGAAACCACGCCCTCTACTTTTAGTGATAAAAAAAGTAAGACCTCAAATTACTTAATACAAGCACAAGCTTAGGAAGAGCTGGATCTAGAGGTCTTCTGACTCTTAGACCAGTACTCTTTCTGGCAAACACTGATGGGTAGGTGGACTTGAATTTCACACATGCAGACATTTCTAAAGAAACGAGTTTAAAGTTCCTTTCCTATGTAAGCTAGAGTATAATGTCAATATTTGCATTTAAAGTGCTTGTTTTCAGAGCATGTATATTCACCCTTCCGTTAAAATAGGCAACTATTGAGTAACTGGGATGATCAAAACTTGACAAAACAATGGAAGGAACTGGTGCACTTTCATGTCTGATTATTTCATTTTGTGAACCAAGTGCTCTGATCTCTCAAGGAGTTTCTAAACCAGAGGTATGTCAAGCCTGAAGATGGGAAACTAAGGTGCCATATCTCTGCATATTTATATACATGCATCGCAAATTCAGTGCTTACAAGACCAGTCTTGGTATTTTGGGACATGGGATGGGAGAGGGACCAACACTACATTACTCTAGCATTGAATTTAATATTGTGGTCACAGAATCTCAGAGCTAAAAGGGGTCATTTTGTCTGATTTTGCAATTTAGATGAAGGAACTCAGAGGCTGTTTGCTTATGCTTTTTGAAAAACAAAGCAATCTGAGCAACATAATGACTGATTGTGTATCTGTGGTAGAGTGGTGCACTCTGAATCTATTCTACTCATTCCCTGCACTCCATAGTGTATGATTATCAAATCCCAGTTGCTTCCATTTTTATTTCATTTCAATGATATTCATCAGTGTTAAATAACAGGAGGAAACACAATTTTTGGATGTAGGTCAGGCAGACAAAGCAGCTTCACAGAAAAAAAAAAATCAGCGCCATTTATAAGATTTAGTTAATTTTGACCAGATGGTTAAACCTGAGAGATTTCTGATAAAGTCTTCATTAGTCATAGTACAAACACCATAAAATTATTTAAAACACATTATTCACAATATATACTCTAATTTCTATGGAAATTATAGTGCTAGTCTATGATTAAAAAAACCAGAGAAGGATGTTATTCCAGCACACTAACAATGAGCCTATATTAATTAAGGCACAATTAACCTAACTTTTCTCTTTAGAGGCATGTTCATTGTAATCAACAGTTGACCTAGACTTTTCATCAAAATTTTGCATATACTGAAGTCCACAATTGAACAATATTCAAATCTTATACACTTGTCCTACATTTGCAATATAATCATACTAGTTGGGCAAATAAAACCATTTGCTTAGGGGAAAGGGGAAGTGAATACTTAGTTTTACAGATGAGGGGTTTCAGCTCAGATGACTTGAAGGACTTTAGCCAGGTCACAGAGCTAGCTAGCTCATTTGCAGCTGGGATTAACCCTAAATCTGGGCTATTTTGTTTCTTATCATGATTTCCCCTCAATTACCGATATCTTTGTAATTCTAACTTGCTATTTTAAGTGTCTAGGAGACAATGTGTTATTCTAGGACACAGGATTTGGGATTTAGTGGGTAGGGTTCCTTCTATCTGGGCCTCACCTCTGATAGTCCAATGATCCAAGTATGGTTGACTTACTCTCACTGGATCTAGTTTCATTTGTCAAACTGGGATAACATCTGACACATGAACCTGTAGACAAAGTGCAATGTGTGCCAAACGCACAGCACATCGTGGTTGGTTTAACGTGTGTTTCACTCCCCAGCAAGGTCGAGATACTAACATGGACACATCAAATGTAACCATTTCATACCTTGATCGATAAATGAGATGAATAAAGAAGGACAGAATCCTCCTGGGATCAGAAGAAAATCTCAAAAACTAACCCTGTATATGTTTAGGGAAATGAGAATACTCTATATAATTGTATAAAATGATGGATACATGTCATTATGTTTGTCCAAACCCAAAGAACGTACACCACCCAGAGTGAACCTTAATTTACATTATAGTCTTTGGATAATTATGATGTATTGATGTAGTTTCATCAATTGTAACAAATGTACACTCTGGTAGGGCATGTTGATAATGGAGGCATCTATGCACATGCGAGAGGGGTTATATGGGAAATCTCTATCTTCTTTTCAATTTTCCTACAGACTGAAAATTATTCTAAAAAATTAAGATCTAAAACAACCACCACCACCAAGCCCTGCAAAGGGACTTAAGTTTAGCATATCAGATTGTGGAGCAATTTGTGCACCATCATGTAAATAACCTCCAATGTTGCAGCTGATTTATACAAGTCTGGTCTTTCTTCAAAAGGTTAGACATAAAGTTACCAAATGACCCAGTAATTCCAGTCCTAAGTGTATACCCAGGAGAAACGGAAACAAAAAGGAATGAAGTACTGGCACACGTTACAACACAGATGCTAAGGGAAAGAAGTCAGTCACAAAAGATCACAGTATCATGCAATTCCATTTATATGAAATGACCAGATTTGGAAAGGTCAGTTATTGTCTAGAGTGGGGTGAGGGAGATTTAAAAAAATGTCTGGCGTTTTGGGGAGATAAAAGTGTTCTAAAATTAAAATTGATTGTGGTGATGGTGCACAATTCTGTATACTGTCCACTTAAAGTGCATAAATGGTATGGTTTGTGAGTTACATCTCAATGAAGCTGTTATTTAACAAAATGTATAGAGCTTACTTGAACACTGATTCAAAAATGCTAATCTGTTTAGGGTACAACAAAGTATCATTGACTGGGTAGTTTATAAGCAATAGAAATTTTGTCTCATAGTTCTAGAGGCTGGAAAGTCCAACAAAAAAGCAATGGCAGATTTATGTCTGGTCAGGGCTGCTTCCTGGTTCGGAGATGATTGTCTTCCTGGTATGGTAGAAGGGGTAAGGGAGTTAGTTCTCCAGGATCTCTTTTGTAAGTGCACTAATCCTACTCACACGGGCTCTACCTTCATGACCCAATCACTCCCCAAAAGGCCCAACTTCCCAATACCACCACACTGGGGGTTAGGTTTCAACCTATAAATTTCAGGGGAACAAGCATCTGGTCAATAGCACAAACTAAAAAGTTGTTCGCAGCAATTTTGTGAGCATTCACTGAGATGTGCTCTTATGACATGTACACTTTACTGCTTTTGTGCTAACTTTTTAAGATGATACATTTTATAGTAGTGTATCAGGGAACTAGAAAACTAAATGCTACATAGCTAAGATGCAGCAATTTCATTACTTTAACATAAAACAGAGAGGGCTTGGATAGTTTTTTTACTGGCAATAAGACTTTGGGTCACATTATTTGAATTCAGAATTTTTCAGATTTTAGATAGCCTATGTTATGACATAATGTCCTCAGTGGAACATCACATAATCAAGTAATATCTAAATTTTCTAAGAGAAAGAGAGAAAGATACTAAGAGGCGTGAATCAGGACTAAAAAACATCACATCAGTTCAGGTCACATATGCACATCAAATGAATTTTGGTGTCAGACAACATCAACAATGCCTTTTGATTTTCCAAACTTTTTATACCTTCAAACTCCAGATAGGGGACATATGCTATATAGTTCAGTCCCAGCTCTGCTGGTTTACCTGTGAAGAAAATACCTATTTTATAAGGCTGATGTGTGATTCAAAATAAAAAATGAGATCCAGTAACTGTAAAGCATGATGCAAATATAGTTTCATATTACCAGTTTTTAAGAGCTCAAGTCTGTCGATATTTAATATTTTAAGAACAGAAATAACATTAAAATAGATATTTTTTGAGTATCAACATACAAAAAACACCAAAGTACAAGAACCCTCCCCCATCTTTGAGGCCTAAAGAGCAGCTACCCAGCTATAGTCTATTTTCCGGAATTTTCTCAGTTCTTTTTCTTCAGATTTTGACAACTGATGTATGTCTACTCCCAAATCTGTGTTATTTGTATCCTGGACTTCTTCAGTAAAATCATTTTCTTCATCTGAATCATCACTTTCCTTTTCTTCTTCCATATCTACATCATCAGGAATTTCTTCGGCACTTTAACAATAACAGAATACAATTAAAAATACCCCATAATATTTCTAAAACAATAATTTTCTAATTTAAGACATCTATGTAGAAATATAATCACTCAAATAAGGTAAATGAAAAACCTTATTATCGAGTGCACTTTAAAAAATATGGGTTATTATAAAAAAGGAGGTGGCTTTGTAAAAGTGTAATTTAAAACTATAGCCTACACACACACACACACACACACACACACACACACACACACACACACACTTTTCTGAAACTTATTTGTAATTTATTGCATTTGACTTAATAATCCTCTATCTTTTAATTACATTTTAAAGCTTATGAAATAAAGAGAAAAACAGCAGAAGAACACTAATAATAAAAGATAACACAAAACATCCTGTTTCTCAAAACAGAGCATCTAAGCCTCTTTAAGAACTGCTTTACCTCTTAGTCTCTTTAGACAACAGCAGTGAGTTGATGAGCATGGAGCACAGGAAAGTGGCTGAGGGCAGGACATGGGCTGGAGTGTGAAGAAGCTAGAGCAAAAAGAGAAAAACAGGGCTGTACTTAAAAAAAAAGATGATCTTCTGGCACAGTCTGTGCCTTCAACATCCTTAGTAAGTACTTTTTCTTGTAAATGCCAAGAATCAAATGTGAAAAGGCTTTCCACTCCCAGCAAAACCAGACCAAAGAAAAACACATCTCTACCTTCCCACACTTACGCAACCACCACCCTCCTTGCACAAAAATAACCACAAGTCATGAGGTTATGTTATTTAGTTTGGGTATTAAAGCTGTGCAGCATACAAATGATTACTGAAATGTTATTTGTTACAGAGTGATTGTATAAAAACTCCAACTTAAGGTGCTTTCAGTGTATTTACTGTCTTACATTTGGTTTGATAACTACTTACCTCACTAATTGCAGGTATGTTTTCTGTTAATGGCAGCTGTACCAGTTCATTCTCTGAAGTCTCATTAAATTTTTCACCCTGCTGTTGCCTGTGCTTTCCCAATATGAAATAAAATGGGGTTGTTGGAAGACTTTCTTCTGCTAACAGCTATAAGGATTTAAGACAAAGGGAAATTATTTCAGTAAAAAGGAGGAACTACTTTTGGCTCAAGAATAAGTACTACAGAATCATAAAATGTCTGCGATAAAAGGAATTTTAGAAAGTATCTACCTAGTATGATTTTCTCATTTTACAGGGAATACAATAGAGGCCCAGCATCCCACTTACATGGGAAAAGCTGACAGTGGACACTTATGACAGAACAAAGTATACATTTACCACCACTTCTTCACCAAAGTCTATAAAAATGACAGACAGCATTAGGGCTTTCCAAAGGGCATAAACTCACAATGATAGAAAATGGAGGAAAGGCCTTAACAACATGCTTAGAGCTGGAAAACAGGTTGAAGGCTAGTCACCAACTCAGACGACCTGAGAAAGCACAGTTCTAAGCTGACAGTGACCAAGAAGCACACCAATTCATACTGTAGGATCCCACAAGTCCTTAGGAGTTGGAAATAATAGTAGCTCTGTTAAGTGGAGGTGAAAATGGGAATGATAAACCCAGATGTGCTGGTTGAGTCTATTTACACCCCAGCAGAGGATGTAAGTCTTCAGACTGTGGGTGGGTGGTGGTGTCTTCATTGCTAAAGGCAGTTGTACTTCACTTATGGGGGTTTTCAGGAACACTGGCAGCCAAAGTCTAAATCCTTTAGGCAAGAACTTAGAATTTTATCTGGGAAATTTGACCAGCCTAAGAGAAAACCTAAAATACAGCTGGCTGTTGAATAACAAGGATTTGACTGCTTGCATTCACTTGGACATGGATTGTCTTCTGCCTCTGCCAGGCCTGAGATGGCAGATCCATTAACCCCTCCTCTTTCTCCTCCTCCTTCTCAGCCTATTCAACGTGAAGACAAGGATAAAGACCTTTCTGATGATCCACTTAATAAATAAATATTATTTTATCTTCCTTATTATTGTCTTAACATTTTTCTCTAGCTTTATTGTAAGAATATAGTAAATAATACATGTAACATACAAAATATATGTTAACTGACTATGTTATTGGTAAGGATTCTGGTCAACAATAGGCTAATAGCAAACTTTAGGGGAGTAAAAACTTATACACAGATTTCTAGCTGTGTTGGCAGGTTAGTGTTCCTAACTCCCATACTGTTCAAGGGTCAACAGTAAAAACAATGGAGATTTTATAAATTATAAAATGGCTCAGACAGTAGAAGAAGCCAGTTCTCTCCACACAGGCAGAGAACTTCCAAATGGCCTTTTTGCCCTCTTTCAAAACTGAACAAACAGCCAAAAATACTCAAACACTGATGAAAACCTCTAAAATGAAAGATAGTGACCAAAAGAGACTGAAACAAACAAAAATGTGGTGGAAAAAGACCATGCAAGAGGATAAAAGGATTTGATGACAAAGATGAGGAAATCTCCCAGAAAACAGAAAGATTAAGATTAGAGGATACGGAAGGATGGCCTGAGCCCAACAGGTTAGGCTGTGGTGGCTGTGACTGTGCTATAGCACTCTGGCCTGGGCGATAGAGTGAGACTCCAACTAAAAAAAAAAAAAGAAAAAGAAAAAGAAAACTAAGCAAATGAAAAGAGAGTTAATCATTAACTCCTAAGAAAACAAAGAGTAGGTCAAAAAAAGGAAAAACAATCTTTGTATTGCCATCACTTCTTCACCAAAGTCTATAAAAATGACAGCATTAGGGCTTTCCAAAAGGGCATAAACTCACAATGATAGAAATTGGAGGAAAGGCCTTCATAGTAACATGCTTAGAGCTGAAAAGCAGGTTGAAGGCTAGTTACCAACTCAGTCAACCTGAGAAAGCACAGTTCTAAGCTGGCTATGAGAAAGCCAAGAAGCACTCCAATTCATACTTGGCTATGAATTCTGTTTACATAGTTATGAAAATGAATACTGACCTTACCAATTTAGGATTTATCTACATGGGGGGAACTGGGGGACAAGTAGATGAAGTATGTGTTATATATATGCAGGGAGTGATGGTGTAAAAAGGAGCTAAAATTCAGCTTCAACATATCAGAGTTAACAGATACTTAAATCTGAAAAATCCAGAATCAGATATATAAAAAATGTTTCTTAGAGATGTGGAGTGAAATAAAAACTCCAGCTGAAAGAGTGACTGTTATGGCAGTGGTGTTGGAGTTGTTCCTGAAGAGCCTTGTAGAACTTTTGATTCTTTAAATCATAAGTGTATATTACTGATATTATAAATTAAAATAATTTTAAAAGAGTACTATACCTTCAAAAGTGGTATACCAGCTTGTAAGTGTTTTTAATTCTATTTTAGGGCCAAGTGAAATATTTTTTCAGAGCTGAATTCTAAAAGATAAGCATATCTTTTTAGGGAGGCAATGCAGCCTGCACTATGAATGATTAAAACATACCTGTTTGCTTGTTGGTGTGAGTTTTTCTTCTGGAGACTTTGTACTGAATGTCAATAAACTCTGAAAAGAGAGATCAATTAATGATGCGAAAGATAAATTGTAGAATGCAAATCTAAATAAGGTGTTAAAAAATAGGAAGGTGACTTTTTCATTTTGATATATCTGATCACAGAAAGGAATATAGGATTTAAAATGTATTTAATAACCACTGAGAATTATAACATTCGTTTTGAGAGACATTTAAAAATTGGCAAAGAAATGAAATACAACTGACAGTTCAAATGCAAGCCACTATTTTTAAAAACTGCAAGTCAAACACTAAAATTAAAAAAAAATCCATCCTAATAAATACAATTTAAAGTATCTTAGTTATTTTCTGCGTTTTTGCTGTCAGTTAATGCAAAGCAATACGTAACCTCAAAGATGTGGGGTTAACTAAAGTGGAAATAATACGCTAGTAATACAGTTGTATTGAGCATATTAGACAATTTGAGAAATAATCCTTTAATGAAACTATTTCACCTAGAAACAAACACCAACAGTCATGGGCTATTACTCTCTAAAATCATATGTACAACGTGATGGCCTTTTTTAAAGGGGGCAGTTACCTGTGATTTTGTTAGGAAGTAAAACTGGGATCTGTTCAGCCACTGGTAAGCTTCTGAGGTGAATGACTCAGGGACATCTCGTGGAACAAACACTCCCCACTGGACTTCCTCTCTAGAGATATTCTTTTGAATATACAATGGCCTTGGTTCACTAGGTTTAAATACAAACACTAGAGGGGAAAAAACAAAAACAAAAAACCAAAACAAAGAGATAGTAACATTGTACCAGCAAAGGTTAGTTCTAGCTTCCGTCTGGAAGACCACACTAATCCTGGGATTCACTCCATTGAGTAATGATGGCCCAGGTCATGACTGTTTTAGGTTTTGTTTCAACAAGTATCTACTGGATGCCTACTATGAGCCAAACAGGTTAGAAAGGAGGGCTAAAAAGATGAAAAAGAGAAAGAAGAATCCTGCTCTAGAGGTCATGGTCTACGCAGAAGACAGACGCCAAAATATAATAGCAGTGTTTTTGTCTGCAGCACTAGAAAAGAGATTTGTAGTAATTGCTTCAACGCATAGGTGATCCTTTAAAGCTTCTCAGGAAAGTTGGGAAGAGGTGAAACCTCTAATGGGTTTTGAAGCCTGAGTAGGAACTGGCCCATGGACAAATAAAGAATGTGTTAGAGCTTTCCTAGAACTAAGTATGAATGGACACAGTAACAAGGGGTGGGCTGGGGCAAGAAAGCAGGTAGTGTCTAGGCAAAATGGCTTCAAACAAACATCTAATCCGAAGGCTAGTTTGATTCAAATTATTTTAAAGATGTTAACAAGAAAATGTAGGCAAAAGATCTTCTACTGCCAAAATATGGCATGTACTTACAATCTGAACCCACTGAAGACTGAGAGATTGCAGCAATATTCTCTGAATTAGGATCAGGTTCCATAACTCTAACATTTAATTTTGCACTCCACTCCACTGGGGCAAACAAACAAACAAACAAAGTATTTTACTCCTAAGAAGGGATTTATTTAAAACATTATTTAAAGTATGTACCCCTAATCTTTACTGGGGACAATCAATTCTCTATTATTCTTAGAAAGAGGGACTTTATGCTTCCAATAAACACATGGAGGCACACAGAAATTATCTGTGGAAGGCTGAACTAAAGTGAGGGACAGGAAGCAGAAGAACAAAGTGGAATGTCAGTTCTCCTTCTACACACAATGAAAAGGTTATTATTTCACTGAAATGTATGTCTGGTGCTTTTATGCTATTGCTAAATGTGGGCAAAATGTTAACTAAGGTCATTGTAGAGAATATTTTAAAAAGTTATCACACATTCATTACTTAGCAACTCCCATGCCTTCCAGACATGCATCAAATGCATAAATGCCACTAAGTGCACATGTGTTAGGAGGACTGTGGTAGACTGCACTAGAATCTTAAGCTGTTAGGGATACAGCAGATTAAGATGCATTATGAATCAGCAGAAACATTCTGCAAACTGTTATGAGGATAGAGACTATGGAGAGCATCAGAAAGTCGTACACACTGAAAACCGTGGAAAAGGGCAAGGCTGATGGAAGCCAGCTCACCAACAAGTAAGTAATTTATAAGACATGTCTATGATAGGCCTACTACTCCTAATTTTGGTGGTATACTGGGTCATGTGAAAAATTATATATTCTCTGTGCACATATCTAAAGATATGATCCCTAACTCCCAAAATGCCAAAGTTTAATGTCAGCTCCCTATATGCTTTGCCAGATCACTTTAGAGTAAAAAATATCTTACATGCACAACTGAGCAGATTCCAACAGCAAAGAATGCCATTTTCAGTAGCACCAAGTAGATACTTTGAACATGTCAATCTCCCAAAGCAAAGGCGCCTAGATTAAAACCACAAGAAAGTTAGCAACAGTAAGTTCTAGCACACTTAGTTATAAACAGCTGCAGACTTCAAGGCACTGTATTAGTTTTATGCAATGCAGATTTTTAAACAGACACATAAGTTTTTCTTTTTAATTAGCCTGAAGAAAAAAGGGACTAAGGAGTATGAAAAGGCTTAATGGCCAGGTGTGGTGGCTCAAGTCTGTAATCCCAAAACATTGGGAGGCCGAGGTGAGAGGATTGCCTGAGTCCATGGGTCCAAGAATAGCCTGGGTAACTTAGTGAGACCTCATCTTTACAACAAATCAAAAAACTAGTCAGGCGTGGTAGCACACCCCTGTTCTAGCTACTTGGAAGGCTGAGGTGGAAAGATCACGTGAGACCAGCAGGTCTAAGCTGGGATGGTTGTGAGCGTGCCACTGCACTCTAGCCTGGGCGACAGAGTGAGACTCCAATTCCAAAAAAAAAAAAAAGGGAAAAGCAAAGGCATATTTAGCTATTTCTTTAGGAAAACAGGTTTGATAACCAACTCTCTAGTATGTTGTACGCATTCCAGTGAACACATACAGAGAAAACGTATGCAAAATGCACAGTTAACAAAAACCCTAATTTCTGTTCTTTACCTAGAAGAGGAAAGCTTGCAATTTGAATTCTGAGAAAAGTTTTACAAAGTAAATTCAGAATCATACATGTTGGGTGTTAGAAACAATCTCATTAGCAATCTGCATTCTGTCCTGGAGCCCAGGTGCCTGAAGCAACACCCTAAGATGCTGCTGTCACTATTTCCTGTCCTTCTCAGAAACAATGAGGCATAAGCATAACAGTTTTTATGGGTCTACATAGAAAGTAAGAATGGTCTGGATCCACTTGGCTTACATATAGCTTCTATTATTATGTAGCACATCCATTAAAGTATTACAAAAAAAATCTGTAGAACAAGAATTAAATGTTAACCCTGATTTCAGAATTGTTGGCATGCATTTGTGTATACTCTGAGTGGCTTGCCCCACTGACCCACAGGTTATCCTTGGAGAAAGCATAAATGATTACTGAAGCTGGAAGACTTGTTTAAATAAATAAATGAAAAGTACTACGCATTCAAATGATTTACTTACGTTATTTTCCCAGCTCGATGGCAAAATGTACATTTAAGTTCCCATGTTTCAGAATCCCATATTGTGACAATTTCCTCAAAACTAACTGCTAGTAAAGAGCCATCTTCGGAGAAACAACAGTTAGTTGCTTGATATTTGTGATAACTACCAACAAAATCACAGGTCCAGCCAACTGCGTTTTCTGTGGAAATACAAGGCATAATGTTTAGAAACAAATGCTATATTTCAGTCATGCTTCCTTATCCGAAGTTTTGCTTTCTGGGTTTTTTTTTCCTATGATTAGTTACTGGAGGTCAATTGCGGTCTGAAAATCAGTAAGTATGGTAACAATATAAGAATATATATATATATATTTTTGAGCTGGAGTCTCACTGTCGCCCAGACTGGAGTGCAGTGGCCGCTCCTGGCCACCGCAGCTTCGACCTACTGGGCTCCGGTGATCCTTCTGCCTCAGCCTTCCGAGTAGCTGGAATTACAGGTGCGCGCTACCACGCCCGGCCAATTTTTTTATTTATTGTAGAGATGAGGTCTCGCTGCCCAGGTGGGTCTCGAACCCGCGGGCTCAGGCAATCCATTCACCTCAGCCTCCCAAAGGCGTGGGATTACAGGCTGAGCCACCGAGCCCAGCTTTGTCGTTTATCTCTTACTGTGACTACTTCATAAATTAAACTTTATCATGAGTATGTATGCATAGGAAACACATAGGATATGTGATTTGCTACTATCCGAGGTTTCAAGCACTCACTGGGGGTCTTGGAGTATCTCCCCTGCGGATAAAGGGGGACTGCTAAACAGGGACATTATAAGCAGTAAAGATTAAGAAACAAACACAAAAACCAAACCAAACCAAATGTGCTCCCCATAAATTCTTTAAGCTTGAATTTTGCTACAAAATGGACTGACTTGAAATTTATTCCCCTTCCTGGAGAACTTGACCTCCCTCTAGTGGAGCAAAAGCTCTTTTTACAGTACCCTCAAAAATGAGAATAACCAGCACATGATCAAGAATGCCATTTTAAAAAGTATAGATTTGGGAAAAAAGGCATGCAAAATGTAATCTCTTAAATCTGAAAATTAAGCAACATCCTATCAGATTTTAAAAATAGAAATGTCTTTCCTGAACAGATATAAGTCTTGAGATAATCAATTTTTAACGTTGCACACCCTTTGAACATAATATATAACTTACTGTATATATCAGAATCATCTGTTAATATCCATACTTTGAAGTGACCATCTTTACTAGCTGTAACCAAGGTGGGGTGCTCAGATTTTTCTGTATTACAGAAACAGAGAGCTGTGATGTGGTCTTCATGTGGCATGTTAATCCTTGTGTTAAGAACAAACCTTGTAGGAAGGAAACCACAGACTTTATTCTTACATTAGGACAATATTACACACTATCATATATAAAGAATGGTAACTGATTGATTACCACCTAGAATGTATATTTAGTGCTCTAATGGTCATAGGATACAGAGTTTTAATCTATTACCTGTGTCCTGTGTGACTTAGGAGATCAGTATGTACACTGATCAACTCAGTGATAAAAACAAGTAAAAAATAGGGGTCATTAATCAATGACACCAAAAAGTCCACTACACCAAACTCTGCAGGAAGACTGTATAGAACTCAGATGCCTGCCTATTTTTGAAAATAAGCAAAAAATGGAATGGTCACAAAAAAGCCTCACTACAAAAAAACACATAAAGAAAACTATTCAAGCTGCCCCAGTCATTATTTACTATTTTCAGTCACCCAAACTACCTCTAAACTTGTTTCCAGCTTACGAGGGCAGTGCTGTGAATGAAAGATAAGCTATGCTACCGCTGTGTTCTTAAAAGAACACCACAGCAGGTTATTGGGGAGTGGGGGTGGGGCGGGAATGACTAGGGACCATTTAATCTCTAGGCCTGTATGCTCAACTGAAAAATGGACAACAGGCTTATCTTACAGTGTTTTTTTAAAGATAAATAAGACAATGGGTATGAAAGCACTAAACCTAGTTCCTGGCACACAGCAAAAACTTGATAAATGGTTATTACACCATTGTATGAGAAAACCAGTGGGTTCCTTGTCTAATCACAACACCCATGCTACACTCCCCTACATCTCTGCTACACTCCCACTTTTCCAAAGGATATAATATGATGTTAATGGAAGAGCAAGGGAACATTTGGATCCTAATCCTGGATTTGTCTGGAATTAGGTATTATGTCCTCGAGGAGTGCCATTTTTCCATGTTCCTTCATTTATGTAATAAGACAACATTCTCACTTAAGAGGACACCAAGGTTTTTTCAGAGCAGAAAGCTTAAGTAAAGCTTCTTTTAGAAGAATAACACTTCTCCCACATCTCTAAATCTAAAACTATCAAAATAAGACATCTTAAAGACTGATGACTGAAATCTTAAAATAGGAAGTCAAATATTGTATTCTCTGAAATTAAGAGGTGGCTGTACAAGTAGTATTACCCTTGTGTTTTCTTATTATACATCCACAGTTTCATCTGCAATTCAAGTTCAGTTTCCTTTTCTTGCCGTTGTTCCACCGTTGCAAGCCAGTTACCAAAGCAGCCAAATGCAGCCTTTGTTAGTTCAATTTGGATCAGACCATAATCATTTATATATTCTTGCTGTATAATATCTAGCTGATGGGTTAAGAAAAATTCAAAATGTTTATTAAGGTAAACACATAAATGTTAAAGCATTCAAGGAATGATAATTAACTACATCTCAGACGACTTCTAGAACACCCCAGATAACTTCTAGAATCTACAGAATGGATTTTTAAATAAAGGTAAAATGAACTAACTTACTATGGACACCAAAATCACCACCATAAAAGGGAACACGTTATACAGCAACAATATAGTAGCAACTAATCTTCAATAACCTTAAATAAGCCGGGCTCGGTGGCTCAGCCTGTAATCCCATGCTTTGGGAGGCTGAGGTGAGTGGATTACCTGAGCCCACGGGTTCGAGACCCGCCCGGGCAACTTGGCAACTTTGCGAGATCTCATCTCTACAATAAAATAAAAAAAATCAGCTGGACGTGGTAGAGCATGCCTGTAATTCCAGCTACTTGGAAGGCTGAGGCGGAAGGATTGCTGGAGCCCAGCAGGTCGAGGCTGCGGTGGCCAGGAGCGGCCACTGCACTCCAGTCTGGGCAACAGAGTGAGACTCCAACCCCCCCCCAAAAACAATCTTAAATATTAGCAATTACTAACATCCATTATATGGTAAAAGTTACAGTAGTGCTTTTCTCTTGTTTCTAAGAACAAATACCTTTACATGAAACCTCAGGGCTAGATTTTATATCACCAGAAACAAGCAGAGCAGAAATAAACCTACAATCTTTAAGAAGTGAAAACAGATAAGCATTGTTGTAAGCCAGCATTCTATTTATGGTTCTTTTTTTAAAATCCCACCGTCTTGCCTATCAGTAGAGAGTGAATAAAGTGTCTACTATTAAGTGCATTAAACACCTACGAGTTCCAGGTGCTGACTGTACTAGTTGTGAGCATATAAAGATCAATAAGCTTCCTTTTTTGAGGGCCTCAAGGGCCATGGAGAGAAAGACAGTGAGTGTTACAATTGCTATGATAGAAATCTGTAAGTACTGTGAGGCACAAGAAAAAGTAGGACATCCACATTGCATTTATTAGGATTATAGGAAAAATTCCTCTTCAACCTACACTAAAATTTTTTTTTTTGAGTTGGAGTCTCACTGCTGCTCAGACTGGAGTGCAGTGGCACGCTCCCGGCCACCACAGCCTCGACCTGCTGGGTCTCAGCGATCCTTCCGCCTCAGCCTTCCAAGTAGCTGGAACTATAGGCACGTGCTACCATGACCGGCTAATTTTTGATTTATTGTAGACATGAGGTCTCGCCAAGTTGCCCGGGTGGGTCTCGAACCCGTGGGCTCAGGCAATCTGCTTACCTCAGCCTCCCAAAGTGCGGGATTACAGGCTGAGCCACTGAGCCCGGCTACACTAAAATTTTTATCTTTAATATGTAAAGATGGTACTGTTTCACCAAAAAGCAGATGCAGATTTGTACTGCCAATCTACCTATTCTCATTTCCTTATCCTTGTGACTCCAAGGAACAGTTGTGTGGGATAGCAGTGTACTCTGAAACAAAATAAAACAGAGACAGAGGGCGAGTGTAGGAGTGTCAACCGGCTAACACACAATTGGCAACTATGGTCTCACTGGAATTATGCTCTAAACAACTGAACTAAGTAACCACAGATAATACTATTTTCAATGAACACAGGCACAGAATCTTGTTTTAGAAGTTACCAAATGAATTACTTGACTCTGGTGGTAGTGTAAAGAATTTTCATTAGTTTTAAGGCCAGTTGATGGATCAAAATCTTACATTGTATAACTGCTTATCACTCTGGAGAGAATAAAACTGCAGGTGCCCAGGCTTTCCATTCAAAACTAGAGCTTTAGTTTTTGGATCAATCATCAAACCTGTGGAGATACTCCTATCTGCAAAAGAAATGACACACAATAGTTGAAATCAGGGAAATATTCACTCTCAGAATGTATGTGATTCCAAATCCACTGTGTTCTTCAATACCTTTCACTAAGCCTTGAATTACTGCAGATGCCTCAAGGTTTCGGTGAATAACGATTATCTCTGTGGGTTAAAAAAAAATTTTTTTTTTTAATTAAGTAAGTTAGAACTTCAAGGTGAAGAAGTTCCCTAGATTTGTATCATTCTGAAATATGCCAGAATACAAAACAACCCAGTAAGTTCAATTAATTTGCAGTGTTACTAGAAAATCAGAAACGTATATTGTGATTTAATTAAAAAACTAGGGGTGGGAGTGGGGACTAGTTTCTGCTGGAGTCTTTAACTTTTATCAGTTGTGCCTATGCATACATTTTAAGAGTTAATTAGGATGCTATCTATGCAAAAAGATATCTAAAAAAGACAGCCACTCATGGATCGCTCAGTTATGTTCTTTTTGATGGAAAAGGGAGTGGATTTACAAAGAGGCCCTGGTCTAAGCTGAGTAGTTATAGGATGAACAAAGTTTTTGAGAAATACAAGACTCCTCTATTTCTATCAGAATCCACAGGACTCCCACACTGAAAGAGAACCCTGCAATATTCTTTGAAAATGCCAATATACTTATGAAAGCACCAATATCCACTTCCAATGCTCCCTTTACCTCCCCACATCATCCAACACTAAAACATTTTGCAAACATAAGTGGCACATCAATAACCAAATAACACTTAGCCCTCCCTTTCATAGAAAACAATTTTGAAAATGTTAGATTCTGGAAGCACCTGGGAGTACAGAAGGGTGAAGAAAGCAGAAATGGAAGAGAATAATGCTTACAAAGTCTCAACTACTCTGAATTCATTTTAGATCTCTTTACTTCCTGTTCCCTACAAATTATATTTCCTCACAATAAAAAACAGACGTACTATTATCAGAGTGAGAAGTACAGAACAGATCTCCTGCAGGTGAGACCGAGATGTGCTCAATCGTAGCCCCCAAGCGGGGGAGGAACTCCTTGTTCTTCTCCATCGCGTCGCGCCACTCCACAAGCACAGACTCGCGGCCGCCACTCAGCAAACTGGTGCCTTGGCATCCACCCAAAGCCACAGGGACAGTGTTTTGGGGAAAAATGGAAAGAATACAATTAACACTTTCATATTTCCTACTATATTACAGAAATAAGCTCTTTAAAAAGACAAAAACAAGTGTCTTCACATCTTTTAATATACTCTCAAGACCAATGATCACTGGTTCAGAAATTTTCCTGTTCAGTGACAGCTGGACAAACAAACCTCTTCTAGGCCCAGATGCCTTCACTGATAAGTTTTTCCAAACATTTAAGAAAGAAACAAATTTTATACTCTTAAATGTAACCAAAAAAGTACTTCTTCATAATTTGTTTCACAAGACCATCATAATACTATATCAAAATCAGCACATTACGAAAAAGAAAGTACAAACCAATTTATGACAAATGAAAATTCTCAAACAAAACATTAGCAAACTGAGTCTGATGATATAGTAGAATAATAATATGTCATTGCAAAGGTTTTTGTAGAAATGATTTTTAACAGCAGAAAATAGTTAACGTAATTAATTCCATTTACAGAATAAAATAAAAAGATCATGATTATCTAAATAGATGCATAAAAAGTAAATGATACAGGGGTAGACCCCTGGAAAAAGCAGAATTAACTTTTGAGGGGCGGGCCCCTTGTAGTGCAGGGTTCTCCCTCTAGGTAAGTGTTCTAGGAACCCATCGGCATCAGTGTACCAACTAAGCATTGTTTTGAGAGGCTGCGTTTGGCTTCAGTGAGTTTTTTTGGGATTTTTTCCAACACAACTGCTCATTTCATGATGAGTGATATATGAGCACACCTGCCCACGCTGTGCTCAGTGTTCAGCAGTTTTGACCAAAAATGACAATGATCCCTGTGCCCCACCCTCCCTATTCACCTGATCTCAACCTGAGTGACCTTTTCTGTTTTACCAGATGAAAAAGTCCTCAAAGGAAAACATTTTGCTGAGGTGCAAGAGGTGAAACAAAAAAATGGCAGAAGCACTAAAAGACATCAAAATGGACGAGTTCAAAAACTTTTGAGCAGTAGAAAAGGCATCTTAATGAGTGTACTGCATTGAACGAAGAGTACTTCGAAGGTGACTGAAGTTTAAACATGTAAGAATAAACACACAATTTTTAACAAATATATTCCAGATTTTTTTTACGTCCCCCCCCTGGTAAATTCTACATCTATTCATAAGAACTCTCCAAAACCGAGGGATAGGACATTTTAAATTCTATCCAGAGTCCTTACAGAAAATCTATAGCAAAGATCATACAAAAAGGTAAAATATTAAAAATTTTCTCCATGATTAAGAATGCCATGCCATTTTTATTTAACATTAACTGAACATTCTAATGTACTGAAGTGAAAACAAGAAAGGTTTAAGGATTGAAAAGAAGGAAATAATTACTTTAGTGTCCACAGATAGCATGACTACATCAAGACACAGCCAAGAGTTTAGAGAGAAACTTTTATAATAAGTGAATTTAGCTAGGCAGTTAAACATAAAAGAAATGTATAAAAATCAATTTTATTTTTAAAAGCTAGCAGGTCAATTAGAATATGAAAAAATGAATAGAATCGAAAGACAACAAAATACCTAGGAATAAGTCTAATAAAAGATATATATTACAGAAAAAAAATTCTAAGTCATGGAGATTAATTAAATCTAAAAAATAGAGATATTTTTAATCACAGATTAAAATACTCAATACTATAAAATTATCAATTTCTCCTCAAATCAGTGTAGAGCTGCACTGTCCAATATAGTAGCCACTAATCATAAGCAGCCACTTAAACTTAAGAGTTACAAGACAAACAAGATCTCTAAGAGAATACCTCTATTAACGCTTATCTTTATATAGGGTCTATACTGACATTTCATGGACAACTATATATTGCATTTAACCACTACTTCTCATTTACAAATATTCACACTACTTGAAATATAAAATCAAGAAATCAATCTCTAACAGGCAAGATCACCTGCATTATTACCTCCTATACTAAAGTCCTGGCTCAGGGTAGAGGTGCTTTGTATTCTCCCTTTTCCTTTCTTTGAGAGCTTCCTAGTCTAAATATTCCTTCTTCCTCAATCTCCACCTGAAAAAGGCCAACATGAATGACCCTGGGATAAAGGGAAAGGTCACTATAGAAAGCCATCCTTGCCAACTACTGTGAGAGAAGATGGACAAGACAGGTAAGGGCGACAAAACAGAAAAGTCCAAATGACAGTAACTGTCACTGGTCTTTACCCTGACTTGGGCAAGTGCCCCAGCAAGAAAAGAAGTTGAGGAAGAGGGGCAGAAGACATGGTCATAGGCCAGAAAAGAATGAAGCCACTGCCTGGACACACACAGACAGACACACACACACACACACACACACACACACACACACACACACACACGTACATATGCATTCCTAACACTCACCACTGTTTCTGGGGATGGAGTGGAGACACAGACACACACACACACACACGTACATATGCATTCCTAACACTCACCACTGTTTCTGGGGATGGAGTGGAGAAGATAAACAAGTAGCTGGCTGTTTTATCTGTAGGATTAGATAAATTCCTCTTCACTGCTCCTCAGTCTCAACTACCATGAGTCACCACTATACCCCTTGTTGTATTACTCTAAGTGTGCTGTGCTAGGCTGGGTCCCGCCTTCACACTCTAGTCATTGTTCCCCAACTCAAAGCTTCAGTAGGTTGAAGATGCGCTGTAGTTCCTGGGGCTTCAGACAGTTAACCCCAAGGAACAGTCTGAGGATCCACAGCACATGGTGCCACCTAAAACTTGTTCTGCTAGTCCACAGGAGGACCTACAGAAAGAAAATCACTTTTCCCCCTTCTCATTTTCCAGACACATAATCTTCTCTATCATCTAGCAACCTTCTTACATGACCAGTCACACGGTACTGTCATAATGTTTACTACATGGGTGTGAAAGGCTAAAAGAGCCAAAGACAAGATGTACTTCTCCATATTTCTGGTAATGACTACCTTACAAGGCAGTATTTTTATTCACTACAGCCACACTCTCATGCAGCTTAAATGAAAGAAAGATCTGAATTAATTTAAAATACTGAATATTGAATGGAGTAATCTATTAGTTAAAAAGAAGACCTTAAGCCGGGTTCGGTGGCTCAGCCTGTAATCCTGCGCCTTGGGGAGGCTGAGGTGAGCGGATTACCTGAGCCCGCGGGTTCGAGACCCGCCTGGCAGGCCTGGGCATCTCTACAATAAATCAAAAAATTAGCCGGGCTTGGAGCGTGCGCCTGTAGTTCCAGCTACGAGGAAGGCTGAGGCGGAAGGATCGCCGGAGCCCAGCAGGTCGAGGCTGCGGTGGCCGGGAGCGGCCACTGCACTCCAGTCTGGGTGACAGTGAGACTCCAACTCAAAAAAAAAAAAAAAAAAAAAAAGACCTTTTAAATTAGACCAAAGTCCAAATCCCACTTACTAGTTATGTGACGTTAGGCAAGTTAGTTATCAATATCCAACCTCACTTCTTTTTTCTGTAAAATGAGATAATGATACCTATTTCGTAGGGTCAAGGGTTAAATTAGATAATGGATGTAAAGCGCTAAGTAGTTATTTGCACCTGATAAATTGTAGCTACAGTTATGAACCACACACACTTAGCTATGGAGACAACCATTTAAAAAAGTAATAATATAATTTAAATAGATCCTTTATGTTAACAACAGAGACTTTATCACAAAGGTACACTTCAGATCTGTGAAGGACATCAAAACCTAAAATCTACAGTATTGTGCTGAGCAAAGCCCAAGATGCAAGTGTTTGCAGCTCATTTGGCCCATGCAATGGTGTCTTTCACATGATATAGTGAATAAAAACACTTGATCCATATACTCTGAAAGTTCATTTTAATTATGAAACCTACACTCACCTGTCACTGAAAAAGCCAGATCCATAACCATATCATGGTGCCAATGTAAACAAGTATAAATATATTTCTTATCATCATTAAAATTCCTCCTATTGGAGAAAAACAAAACTTAAATTTGACCAAAGGTATAAGGAAGATAATCACATGACAAATATAAACATATGCCAAATATAATAAATTGTATAGCAAGCTTATTGGTCTTAATGTGCCAAACATACATTTTCTATTTCTAAACAGTCACGTCTACACATAACATGCCATCTGTGATACCCTCCTAGGTATTCACTACTGTTGCTCTTTCCTTTTTAGATAAAGGCTGACAAAAAAAGTTCTCCTCAATCAAATGATTAATAGGCAGCAAGGAATTTTTCACTCCCCCTATATGGTTAAGGTTAGAAATCCTAGAATGCTAAGTATGGAACGAAGGGCACAAGAATAAAAGAAAGGAAGGTTATTTTGTTAGCCCCAGAATCAACTCTGTTCTGCAGAACCCAGTGTATGAATGATTACAATGCCCTTCATGAGTTTACTGACCAAAGGCGAATCTTGCCATCCATGTGACCAGATGCGATGCAGTCTTCCTTCGGGTGACATGCTACACATGTAAAATTGTTCCTAGCATGTTTCTTATTTTTTGATGATGATAAAGTAAATCTAGGAGGAAAAAAAAAAGTTCCCTTGATGATTATAATGGTGATGCACTTAAGCAAAAAAGGCACATCCAGCCTTGCTGACCCAAACTGGAGAACTCTCAGAATTCAATGAATAAAAGTACAGGATTTTTTTTTTAAAAGAGAATTTTGATCAAGAATCAAGCATTCCATTTTGTAAACATATATTAATATACAACATTAACATCATGTAAGTAATATTCTACAATAACAATTAGTCTATGGAAGCCTCTGACACTGAATTAAAGAAAAGACAGTCCTTTTAGTGATTCTTTTGGCCTAGGCAAAGCTTGTTCAATTTCTCACTGAACCTAAGTTTTAGCACGAGGTTTAAACAAGCCTAAGAAATGCTAATGTGTCTCAAGGGACAAATCCAAAGGGCTAGATCACTTGTTATATCTTAGCCTATTTCCTACTCTTAGGTTGAGTATTTGTCAATCTCCAGGCTCTGAAGAAGTCAGGATCCTTATTTTTTTTTTTTGAGTTGAAGTCTCAACTCTGTCGCCCAGACTGGAGTGCAGTGGCCGCTCCTGGCCACCGCAGCCTCGACCCGCTGGGCTCCGGCGATCCTTCCGCCTCAGCCTTCCAAGTAGCTGGAACTACAGGTGCGCGCTATCTACGCCCGGCTAATTTTTGATTTATTGTACAGATGAGGTCTTGGCAAGATGCCCAGGCGGGTCTCGAACCCGCGGGCTCAGGCAATTCACTCACCTTGGCCTCCCAAAGTGCGGGATTACAGGCTGAGCCACTGAGCCTGGCCAAGGATCCTTATTATACTAAAAGAAAAACAAATGGTAATCTTGGCAGCATAAAAGGGAAGAGAGGAGAGGGTCTCCTGAAGAGTACTTAGCACCAGTCACTCTAAATGTTATCTTATTCATTGTTACAACTCTATTAGGTAGATATTATCTCTGCTTCAAATATGTTAAATTGAGGTGCATTGGGGTTCAAATGGCCTAAGGCCTAAGCATGACCAATTTAAACCCAGGTATCCCAAAGCCTAGATTCATTTTTATAGTCATAAACTATATGAGGATTACCTGGTGAAGTCTTTTCAAACTTTGACTCCAAGTATGCAGACCAGAATTTAGGGGCATAGTGGCTTTTGGATGGAAAAAGCTCCCTAAGTTTTTGTGACTAACACACCTCCACGACCGTACCCACTGAGGGTTTAAAACTATACCTCTATAACTCACGGTCTCACAATCTCTTATAACATGAAACTAGAAACAGCTTTGAATCACAGGTAAAAGGACGAGATAAAATTGTAACAAACTCTTGAGGAAACAAAGTAAAGCTAACAAAAAAGAATTTTTACCTTGATGTTGTTTTCTTTTTAAAAAAATAAACAGACAAGTAAAAGTCCCGTACTGCAGCAACATATTCTGCCTGGTATTTCAAAGAGAAGGTAACATTCACAAAAACAGTCAACACTCCTTAAGGAGAAATATCACAAAAGTTAACAGTAACAATAACTTTGTCTGGCAAATTAAGAATATGTTAACACAAAATGATATATTCTACTGTGGCTGTAGAGAGGATGATCTTACATTTAAAAATAATACAAAATTAAAAGATGAATTTAGGTCTGAAATAATTCTAAAACTAGATTCTCTAGATTTATGTATAATGATTTATTTTTTACTTTTCCGTTAAGAAATAATTTATATGCAATGTCTGACATATGTGTACACCCATACGACCACCACCACAAGCAAGATCTACAACATTTCTGTCTCTCAGAAATGCTCCCTCTTTCCTCCTCAGTCATTCTTCAATGTCCCCAACCCTGTCAGCAACTACTTATTCTATTTCCATCATTACAGTACAATGTACACTCTTGTGTTTGGCCTCTGGCTCAACATCTTCCTTCTGAGGCTCATCCATGCGCTCAGGTGTATTATTAGTCTCTTTCTAATGCAAGCAGCCTTCCAGTGAGGGAATATATATTACAATTATTTGTACTCTTGATGAACATTGGGTTATTAACACTTTGGTGCTATTAATAATAATCATTCCTGTACATCTCATTTTGTGGTTATGTTTTCATTGCTCTCTATCTTGCCAACATTAGCTCTTCTAGATATGAAGTGGTATCTCTCTGTAGTTTTCATTTGTATTTAATTGATGACTAATGATGCCAGAGAATGCTGCTATTAATAAAGTTAAAAAAAGTTTAACCTGAGAAATTAACTTTTCAGAACAATGCCAAAATAATGCTATAAAACTTCAGGAGAAAGAATCTTCCTGCCACAGTGATGCTCAGGGGCTTTTGATTTTAAAATAATAAAGCAATTATTAATAGGGGATGGCTAACTAAATCATAGTATCAACAAGAGCTGTTACTTATAAGAACATTTTAGTATATACTCATTTAGTAGGTACTAACTATGAAGTTAAGGGCAAAAAAAGGATTAAAATGGCTTCTGATCCTAATTCCATTTGGGAAGTTATTGCTATTTTGGGGACAATTAGAGGGTTTACAAAGGCAATAAAATATAATATACAAAATTAAGAATGGTCCTAAAAAATCTATACTATGAATACAGGCTAAAGCAATGAAACAGACTTAATAGTCACAAAGATAGTAATTCAGGCTAATGCAAAATCACTGTAACATAAATGGTCAGAGAAAAGATTATAGGAAACAGAGTTTATGTACAAAATCAAAAACCAACACAACAAAACTTACCTCATTTCCAAAGGCAATGCACTTGGGGGACTGGTTTATGTAATCCAAAACAAAGGACAGCTCCTTAGCTTCTACTTCCTGACTTGATGACTTTGGCAGTTTCACTGAGACCAGCTGAAAGACATCTATGCAAAGGAAGTTGAATTAACATAAAGCTTCTCCAGAGAAAGTGAACCTGTGCATTTATTTATATGAAACTGTGCATCATCATCAGTTCTCTAGAATTCAACTGATGCCAAGAAAATCATTCTACGCTATCCTGAACAAAGTTAGACTCTAAAGTTAGACTCTTCCTTTGAATATACAAGTTTTAAATGGAAGTTCAATTCTGCAACTCATGACCCATATATATAGAAATAGACATTAACCTGTGTTTGGCTGGTGCATTCTATATTTCAAAGTACTAAACTAAGCTTCAAAGTACTAAGCTTTAAAAGGGAGGTGGAATTTGAATACTGGTCAACTGAGTGGCCAAAAGCAACATACCATCTGAGAGAGCTCCTAGAAGCATCATGGGCTTGCCAGGAGCATTTACAGGATATATCTCTTTCTGTAATACCAACATGCTTTTCTCTTTACATTCCTTTAAAAAAAATTTCTCCTGAAGGTTCTTTTTATTCAGAGTAAAAGCAAAAATCCTTCCAATAGCTTCTCCAGCTAGCCTCCCTGTGATTATGTGAACATGTCAGGAATGCTCTAGAATAAGCTTCTCCAATAGAGATGCAAAGCTTATTCTCATTCCCTGACCACTTATGTAATATGTATACCTCCAATGTTGCGTATTTCCTCTCCCTGCTTTATTTTTCTCTAGAATACCGTATTTCATCTTATTATAGCATATAATTGATCAGTCGGTTTACTGTTGGGACTTTTTATCTGTTATGTTCTGTGCAACCAAAATAGAATCTAGCACATAGTAGGTGCTCAATTAGCTGAATGACTAAGACATATAGTACAAAATGATCCCATTAACACTAATGTGTAAATAATACACACATTATTTGTATATCATTATTTGTATATTTGTATTATCTGTATTAATACAGATTAATTTGTTTTTAAACTTGAGAAGTAATTTAAACATGATTTATTCCATTTTCTATCAGAGACTTCTTGTGGGCTGTGGAACACAGATGACACAAATGTGTGTATATATATTTCATATATACTCCCGTGTTTGAGTACAAAAGGTTAGTAGTGCAGTAAGCAAGGCAGTTAGCACAGGGGACCTTTGCAAGCCTGACTGACATTTTCGTACAACAGATATCCATATTTTTACATGCTGGGCGCCCACTGTATGCAAGTAACACTAGATCCCATTGTCAACGGAATTCAGATTAGACTGTATTATTTGCAGTTTCCACAGTTAACTCCAAAAGGCTAGTGACCAAGGTCTTTTAGATCAGTAGTTTTCTACCCTGACTTATACATTAGACTCAACTGGGAAAGTTTTTAAGCAAACAATCAGGCCCCGTCAAAGAGAATTTTATTAAGTTTCTTGGGTGATTCTTATGCACCGCCAATGTTAAGAACCACTAGTCTTACACATATGGATAAAAGTTTTGTTAAATGTGGGGGGACACAGGAGATCATTACCAAACATAAGTGATGAGTGGAATCTTCTGGGAAGACATTAAAAATGCATATTCCTAGATGACATCCTAGACCGACTGATCAACTACCAGTCAGGAGGATTAGAAGTCTGAACTTTTAGTAAGCATATGGACTGACATCAAGGATCCACGTATTTATATACATAACAGAACTTAAATATCAAAAAAAGTGTTATCTTTGAAGCAGTCATCGAGGAAGGTGACCTTTTTTTTTTTTTTAAGAGTGCTGCACCCACAGAATACTTTTTGGAATGTCCTTTAGAGGTGGCTTATGGGGTCACATAAGCAAACTAAATGTAATGAATGCCACATTCTTGACAGATACAGTACTACTTATTAACAGACTTGGCACTAAATGACTTTTATTAGCTAAAAAAGACTTGGCTTTCACAGTTTTGACTATTCACAAATTACTGTAATTAAAGTCTATGATATAAAATAACTTTCAGTTTCAGTAAAAAGACCAAAAAATCCAAAACAAGTAAAAACATGGTAGAAAGGGTTCACTTAGCTAAGAAACCACGAACCAATCTAGCTCACTGCCCAATAACAGCCTTAAAGCTGCTTCACATTTTTAATTCTGAATACAACTATATCTTATGGAGGACACCACAGGGTGCAGTAGCATTCTTGAATTCTGGGATAATAAAATATCCCTTGTGTCAGTGTTCTGTTGCATCAAATACTATATGAAGGACAATTTTCTAAACCACTGACAATATTCCAGGAATTGCTAAAATGGCAGTTTTCAAAGAAAGATGTTCTAAAGATAGCAAACATATAATGAATAAAAATTTAGTCACACTACTGATTCTCAATAACCTATTTTTAATTTTTTTGAGCTCTGCAGGCTATAACTACAACCATATAAAATAATCATTCCCTCAGTACATAATTCAGAATGAATACAAAGCCTTCTCAAATGAACACAATGATGATACTAATCAAAAGACACACTCCAAAACCTGTTACCTTCAGATGAAAACCAAAATGTTACGTTTTGAGAAAATGTAAAATGCAAAGAGCCACTCTGCCATATAAAAACAAGTTAATTATACTATACCTGGTTCTTCCTTATTTACTGTAACAAAGACAGAATCCTCAGCACGGGTGAGAATAAAAAGGGCATGAAGTTTACATCCAACTATGAAAGTCTGAAAGATAAAAAGCACCACATTTCTTCCTGTCTGTTCCCTCCAGTAGAACATAAGATGCATGGGGCAGGGACTTTTATCTGTTTTGCTCACTGCTGTGTTCTCCACATGAGGAGCACCTGGCCTTATAGTGCGGTACATACAGATCTATCTGATTCTTTTTCATGATTGCATGGCATTGATAGAGTAAATGTTACATGATGCTAACTGACATCATGGTTAAATCTAGTTTTTATCCACCATAAGCAATGTTATAAGGATTATATACCTGCCATTATTTCAATGAGAGATTTTTAGAGGTGAGACTGCTGGAGCAAAAGGTTTGTTTATATTCAGTTTTACTCTGACTGTGTACAAAAGTGCCTGTTTCTCTACACTTGACCTACCACTAGATTGCTTCAATCTGTAATCTGGCCAAACTGACAGGGAAAAACGCTGTCATTTATTTCAATTTACATTTTTTTAAGTAATAATAAGGCTAAGCATGACTTCATATTTATTGGCTATTGCTATTTCTTTTTCTGTGAATATATATATGGCTATTTTATGCCAATCTTTTCTACTAGGCTATTAGTTTCTCCTTACTGAGTTTTGGAAATATTTTTGTATATTAAGGTTAATACCTTTTGTAAATATTTTCTCCCAATTTTTTTAACTTGTCTTTTAATGTTAGAAGTGTAACATTTTAATATTTTTATAATATCAAATTTACCTTGTTTTAAAATGTAAATTGCATAACTTGTTTAGGAAGTTCTATCTAAAGATTAGGTCTTTTAAAAGAAAAAAATATGTCTACCATTAATTTATATTGCTGTTTCTTTTCACATACCTTTATCAAAATGCCATCTATGTAGTCCCACAGTTTAATTGTGCCATCAAGGGAACAAGAATATAGCTAAAAGGGTAAAAACAGTACAAAACTACATTAGAAATCCATTAAGATAGCAAATGAATAATTAAGTGCTGCTCAGAAGGCAGTTTCTGTTCATTATTTCACTATTAACTTTAAAGAGGTGAAGCCATTTGCTTATATTAGTTCTGCAAAATAGACAATCTTATCACAGCCCTCTGAAGGAAGCAGATCTATCCATTCCAAATTTTAACTAAACAGCAGAGAAAAAAAGTCAACCTTCTATCTTGAAGAGGGAGATGGTAAGGTACTGAGTTATAAAAAGCACTCAATGTTTTGCTTTTTTTCCCAGAGTTCAGTCCCTTTTTATTAGACAAACTGCTTTCATCTGACAAGAGTATTAAATCTAGTGATTGGAGAATGCCCGGTTTAAAAAAAAAAAATTCCAATTCATCAAAGACTAACATATTAAAATACAATAGAAACTCTTATGTGCTTGGATGGTGTGGCAATGCCAAAGCGCTTCTTAGTTTCAGGACACTCCGTCTCTGTACTCATCTCACTATAGACTCACTGCAGACTCACAGTCTGTGGACCATGGACCATACTTTGCTTATAATGTTTATAAAGAAATTTAAGTTTTTTAAAAGAAAGTGGCAATCTTAGTTTTTCTACAAATAGGACACAGATGCAAAGAATAGAAATTTTAAAATGTTGGTGTAAGATCATATTACCTATCCAACTCAAAGGGTAATACTTAGTAAGAAGTACACATCAGTTAATGCATATAAGAATCATAAATATTGATGAGTAAAATATAACAAGCCAAACATATAATCACTGGCAAAATACTGGTTAATAAATACTTTGGTTTCTAAGTCCAGAATTGCTCCTCTTCCACCAATCAAACCTATTAGTAAAACTGACCTTCTCTAATTTTATTAACTTTCAGTCATTGGAAACACATCTTTTATGCAATGTGTATATAGTTTTTGGTTTTGCTATAAAACTCAGTAATAAAGACGTCAAAATTTTCAATTTTAGCAAAAGAATGCTTTTGCTGTTAGATATAAATTCAAACGCTACACACAGCAAAATACTTTTGTCAAGCCCTCAGAAGACAGTAAGAACAAAACGTGTGCTTAAATCCTGCAGAAAAGTTACTTAACTTTAATTTTAGGAGTAGATCATTTGGAAAGAAAAATCAGTGTTACTTTATGCTTCACTTCCTTTGTGATAAGATTGAAAAGCGATGCAAATCCATTCTCAATCAGTAACTTTCAAGTTGGTTGTGACTAATCCAGGAAAATGGAACTTCATTAAAAACCAGAGCAAGAACAAAATACTGTTGAGATAAATTTTTAATAGCTCTGCTGAAACTTAAGAATTAAATTGACCTTTTGACCTTTTTATTATCCTCGGCTTCTGAAAAACAAGGGCTGCTTTGTGGGGGAGGTGGGGGGATGTGGACTAAACTAAATTCCCAAATTTGTTTTGAAATTAGCTGGTTAATTCACCAACTAGGCCATTTCTCTTATCTAGACACTGGTCTTAAGATTAGCCAACATCTGCATAAACCTTACCTCTAAAGGAATAGATCTGTTCTTGGTCAACATTTTCCAAAATATGTTCCAGAAACCAAAGGTTTCAAAGGTCAAATAAGTTTGGGAAACACCAAATACTACATACCCCTTTTGGATATTCACAACAGACATAAGGGAATCCAGAAGACTGTAAACCCCTTTCATGATGCCTAACCCTGAACTTCAGGAACCCACACAGCCAAGCACGTCTTTCTCAAGTAATACCTATTAGCATATCGTGGGACAAATGGTTCACAGAGAACACTATGGGCAAGGTAGTGCTGTGTCTTATTTTAATAACTAAAAACAAGTGGGAAATACCCTGTATCCAAAAGTCAACAAATATTTTGGTGATCATAACCTAGAAAGTTTCTCAGCCAAATTCAGCTCAGATTTTTCGGTCAAGAACAAAGCCAATGTTAAAATACCCAATTACAAACTGTTTGACACCTGGAGATGGTTGTTGGGGTTGAGCTGGATTCCGGTTACCAGATTTCTGTGCCCATGTAGTATGTGTACACACTCTTCTGTAGCTGTGCTATAAACTTTAATAAAGTCTCCGGAGACACAAAAGATATACCTGTAAAAAAATATTAAAAAAATAAGTTTCACGTACTCTATCAATAATAAAATCCTTTTGTTGTCCATGATAAAAATAACAAAATGCAATAGACGTTTCTTTCAGAATAGAGTAAGAATTGCATATTCAAATCTGTATGCTGTTGAAGTCTATGGGAAGATGTAAGACCAATCACTTCATTAACTCAAGAGATTAATGAGGCCAATGTCTTATCTCTTGCCTGTTCATGGGCAGAGGCTACAAAGAAATCATTCCAGAAAAAGAACCAACTCAACCAAATTACCTGCTCATTAAATGTATGCAGACATTCTGCTATTTACTATCAATATTATTCTACAATGGTTCTACTGATAGCAGTGTCTTCCTATGTCCCCAAATTCTCCATGATTCACTGGGGACAGTAACTCCAGTTGGAGAGGTCTTGGCCTCTCTAGCACAGAAAAGTACAAAGATTTTATGACAGTTTTTTGCCCTTGTCGCTGAAATGCTGGTTTTACTTTGTCTTTTTGGATTTCTTCCATGTAGAGGTTACTAAATTACTGAAAGTGGTTAAGTTGGGGGTGGTAGTTGCTTGACTATTTTCATTACAGTTATTATCACAGAACAAAGTTTGGAAATAAAACTTTTTTAGTAGCTTACAAATGAAAAATGTTTGCTCTGTGCCTATCCTATCTACAGTAGTCCCTCTTATGTTCGATTTTGTTTTTCCTGACTTCAGTTACCCATGGTAAACTTTGATCTGAAAATATTAAATGGGAAATTCCAGAAATAAACAATTCATAAGTTGTAAAATGCATGGCATTCTGAGTACCATGATGAAGTCTCTCACTGTCCTATCTGGGATGTGAATCACCCCCTTTCCAGTATATCTGCTGCAGACATCGCCTGCTCATTAGTCACTTAGAAGCTGTCTATGTTACTAGATTGACTGTTATCACAATACTTGTGTTAAAGTAACCCCTATTTTACTCAACAATGGCCCTAACGTGCAAAAGTATTGATGCTGGCATACAGTTTTATTTTTTTTTAATTAGTTATTGATATTAGTTTCTTACCATGATTAATTTGTAACTTAAACTTTATCATATGTACACACATATAGGAAAACACATAGTAGGTATAGGCTAAGGCACTAAACATATCAGCTGTGGACAAGAGAGGACTACTGTATACAGTGTACTAAGAGTAGATCTGATACAGACTGGAACTACTACTACTTTATTTAATTAATTCTAAGATAATTGACTTTTCACATGTCCGCCTCTTTGAAATCAGGAAGCATCTTATAACCATTGAAATCTTGTAAGTGCTGTCAGCCACAGGCAAGGTTGTGTGAAGTGGACTAATAAGATCAAAAAAGTTCAAGCAACAAAGCATTTGGGATACATGGTTGCCTTTTGGTTGGGGCCTCCCTCCATTCTCGTGTGTGAGTACCTAAGCGCAGAGGCTTCACATCTCCAGCCCTGACAACTCTTCAGGCTTCCTGCAGTCTCTAGGAAGGGTCCTTCAATTCAGATTTCAGGCTGAAACTAGACTAATCCTAACATGCTTCTACCCAACAGCGGGCTCAGCTCCATCATAGCACTCACCACATGGCCTTAAGACTATTTGTGTATGGTGTCTCTCCTCTACTAATTAGAAATAATAACAGAAATAAGAAATGGTGGGAAAATGATGAATTTTTAATAAGTCAAACACAAATGGGTTCAAATGCTAGCTTTATCGTGTTCTAGCTGGATGGCGTTGGAGAACTGACTTAACTTCTCTAAATTTCACTGTTCACTATAAAATGCAGGTATTTTCTCATAGAGTTTAAGTGAAATGATGCATGCAAATACAAGATCAGCAGCTATAGTTAGGCATCAATAAACAGGGGAAAGGCTCATAATACCTATACCTTGCAGGCAGGAAGGCGTGTAAAGCACCCACCACAATGCCTGTTATGTACAATTCACCTTTGTGGAAAAAGTGGAGAAATTAGGGATGGTTTTATGCAGGAACCAGGATTTCAACTAAGCTCTCAAGGATGTATGATTTCAGGGGTGAGAAGGAAAACAAAAGCAGCATCAGCATATATGAGGGAATTAATTAACATGGCATGTACAAGAGACAGGGACTGGACATGATACGCAAAGTGTGCACAATGGGTAGTATCAGGAAAGAGTTAGAGGAAAAGAGCTAGATCAGGGAGGGACTGAAAACCATGGAAGAGCTGTAGGTAAGGCAGGCAACAAAAACTGAGTACAGGGTTCTGAGCAAGACTAGGAATAGGGGTCAACATTATAAGAGTATCACTTTGGAAAAATTATTACAGCAGCAGTATCCAGAATGATCTTCAAGGGAAAAATATTGAGTCCGGGACATAAGCTTTTTGGCAATTTAGAATGTAAAAGCAGTGCAATCTAGTAATGCAAAAGGCAGGAGTGACTCACTGTTTGAGTTTTCTAGGCCCTGGTGATCCTAATGCTATAATGTGCAGCACCTTGAACTGGGGGAATGTGATGCCACAGCACTGGATTGGGGTCAGTGATATCTGAGAGGGGAACACCAGGTATTTTAACGCATACCTACCTCCCTACCTGCCTCTCACAACAACCCACTCAAGTAGGCAGAACAGGGTTTTTGTTCTAGTTCTAAGAGACTCTACTGACCAGAAAAAGGCTGCCAAAATTCTACACTTCTGTTGTTTTATTTAATTGTCAGCTTTGTTGATAAGCACCATGAGGTAAAATTCAAAATTACCTTATTTCTCTATGTAAAACATAGCCAGTCAACCCCGTGGTACCTTTTAGATACTATTTAAATTATTGATGAGTTCATTATAGATATTCATTTGCTAGAGAAATGGTTTTACTTATTAGCTTCTCTATAGAGAATGACCCCAAAAAAGCACCTCTTAATCTTCACCAAGTTCTCCAAAGTCAGTTCTGAATTTCTACCCACTGCTACCTACATTCACCAGGTTGTTTTACAGTTACCTTTAAACTCAATAGGGCCCCAAATCAACTCAACTTAATCTTCTCCCCATTAATACTAATTGTGAAATCACTCTTAAGCATGTCTGTTTTCCTATCTAACTTCAATATTATCTTAGTTTGAGCCAAAGTCATTTCTTGCTTGGACAGCTGCACTAGTCTTCTAACCCATGATATCTCGTCTTCCAGACTCTTCTCCATTTTCTATCCACTATGCTGCAACCATATGTATGCTTTGTAAAGCCCAATCCCCCCAATTTTCACAGCTCCCAGATTTCAAGCAACTCCGTTTATCTGGCGTTTCCTCCTCCAAGACTCAGCAAACTCTTGCCAGTGTTCTCCGACCCACTACTGAAGGAAACTGGCTATGTAACTCCCCCTTCTAGGCCATCACTATACTGTGAGTACACCAGTCCATTCACCTCTGATTTCCCTACACTCCAACTCTTATTAAAGTTTTACATAGCATTCAGACTAATATTAAACAAACACAATCATGTAACAACCTCTGTCCCATTATTTAGAGAATGAAAAAACAACTCTTTGGACCAAAGAGCAACCAAGAACCAAATCCAAATGTTCTTTCCCACCTCATTTCCCACTAGCTCCCTGTACCAGACTATTCAATCAATATAAATATGCTTCTACCTTTCCTGCTTACATTGTGCCTTCTACCTGGAATGCCTTTAGCTCACATCCATCAGTCAAAACAATCCCCCATCAAAAACCTCTCAGTTAAAAAATATTCCCATCCAGGTCCAGCCTAAATGTCGTTTTCTCAACAACCTTCTCCATCATTCTCAGCGTGAAGGAATCTCTCCTTCCTATGAGCTCCCTACCACAGTACCACAGTATAAAACACCTGTTACTGAGTATTTCCTTTTCCTCACTGGACTGTAAACTCCCTGAAGGTAGGACCAATATTTAAATTAAATTAGTTTTTCTCATCTCGGCTTCATTATATATAATATACAGTTAACGAATACTTAAAATAAATTGTCAGGCTTAGCAAATGAAACACACAATGGATCTCATTATAAGGAAAAAGGTATAGAAACACTACAATGGAGAAACTGGATACACGGATATGAGTCTGAAGTGGCAGCTCTTTGACAACCTCTGGAAGCTTCCGGTTCTTCCTCTAATTCACAAGACGAATGGCAATACAGTCACCTTTATTTGTAAAGACTAAAGGCTCAATTTTGGTTTCTGCCTCTCAGGAAATTTATGAAAATTCTTTCAGTCATGTATATACATTCATCAACTACCTGCCATACCCAGAATACTGAAGGGGATACAAACTCTCAAAAGATACTAATCTCTACTCTTCTATGATAGGAAGGCTTTTTTTTTCTTTTTTGCTGCTTTTTAAAAAAATCAGGTGTCACTCTATCCTTAAGTGATTTGAAAGCCTCTTCTTAGTACAACGGGTCACTTCTAGATGATGCTGACAATCAATACAGTATAGCAATAATGTTGACAGCAGACATACCCCGCACCATCAAATATCAGACACTGTATGTGCTTTTTATCTATTGAGACATTTAATCCTCCCAACAGATGGATCACTAAATATTATTCCCATTTTACAGATGCGGCAACTGAGGTAGAGATTAAGCAATTTACAAAGGTCCTATAATGTAAGAACTGGCTTTGGAGCCCAGGGAGTAGTTTGCTTTCCCACTCCACGGAAGAAAAGGACCAAGTCTTAGCAGGTTTGCATCTCGTACAGAGTCTAACATCAGTTTTCATGTAGAGCTTCAAAAAAGATTGCCAATATGCCTTTTTGGTGGGTGAGGGCGGGTGGGGAAAGAGTAGTTTAGGTTGAGTCACTCCAAAACACGACTCCGTACGAGAGAGCAGAGCTAGCCCTCGAGGTACTGCAAGGGCAGCGGCGAGCGCATCCCTGCCTGGACCACTTGCCGGCCGCCCCAGCGCCTAGCGGCTGCCGCGCAATCCCCAGCAGGCAGTGCCCGGGGACTGGAGGCGAGCCCCCGGCTGCGCGGCCCCACGACCCCGCGGGCCCGAGCCCCAGGCACGCGCGCGCCCCGCAGAGCCCGCATCCGCCAGCGGGCGGGTCTCAACGGGCCTGACGGGTCTCTCTCCTCCGCCTTCCGGGACTCACGCCGCTCATGTCCCGGCGGACAAGGCGGGCGCCCTCTTACTTGGAATCCGCAGAGAACACAGCTCTCCTAAAGTTCAGCTCGCTGCCGCCACAACGGACCACGCGGACGCTTGCCTCTTCCCCCATCTTCGCGCCGACGCAAGCCCTCTGGGTCGCCGGCCCCGCCCCGAACTTCCTTTTCGGAGCCGGGCTGGGTTCCCGCCCGCGGAACTCACACTCGGGCTCCTCTAGGCCCGAAACTCCATGGTCTAACCCCGCGCCTGTGCCGCCATCTTTCGTTTGGGCGATGTCAGAATAAGACACTTGTAAGGAAGAAGAGGCCAAAACAGAGACATAGAGACGATGAGTTTATTTTACATACATCCACACGATTATTTAACGCGGACGTGGTTTTCTCCGGCCTTCTCAATCTCATCCTTTAGCTTCTTCCGCCAGAAGCTAAAAGTGCTTCACAGCCCACCACGTGATCTCCAGTCGCCTCGCCCGCGGCATCTCCTTTCCTGTAACAGAACCCTGCGCCCTCTTCCCGGCTCCTTCTGATGTCTTGGTCACTGGTGGGTTAACGGGATGGGAGGGAGCTTTCTGCTTCTTGCACAGCTGCTTCTTCCTCTCATTAGCCACAACCTTGTCCCGTTCCCGTGAGCGTCACATGCGTTTCTACATAAGCTCCACTGCTCCGAGGCCTTGCTTTTTTCCTTTCGGAAACCTGGCTCCTGCTCCTGTCGCAGGTGCGTTCCTTCTCTTGTCCTCCGGCTAGCGGCCCGGGCGATCTGACGTTCCGTCCAGTACCCGTCGGGTTTCGGGACGCCGCTTTCTGGTTTTTTAAGGGTGGTTTTGTGCCTGTTGCCTTGGTTTTAGCTTTTCCCGTTAGGCGACAGAGCCTGTGGGTTACGATGGCATGAACCCCCACGATGTTCGTTTTGTGCCTTTATTTCCAGGTCCTTTCTGTAAAATGATGTGAATCATTTTCTTGGTCCCTCTGTATTACGATGCTTATCTTGATTTTACTCCTTGATTCCGCTCCTTGACTTGTTAATCTGCCATAAAATTGCCGAGGTCACAAATACAGTCACGTGCCACATGGTGATCTTTAGGTCAGTGATAATACTCTGGAGATCCCATAAGATTATAATACTGTTCTTACTGTACTTTTTCTATGTTTAGATGCACAAATCCCATTGTGTTGCAGTTGCCTACAGTGTCCAGCGCAGTAACGTGCAGTACAGGTTTGTAGCCCAGGAGCACATAGCCTAGGTGTGTAGTAGGCTATACCATCCAGGTGTAAATACACTTTGTTATGCTCACACCGTGAGGAAATCGACTAATGTATCCCATCATCAAGCAACACGTGATTTCATTGTGGAGAAATGCTACTGTTCCAAAGGTTAAGACCTATCTCCAAACATCACCATTGCAAAAATCAGGAATAATTTTACTTTTTACCGAAGAGTCATCCATCTGAGAAAATGCTCAAAGCTTTATTGTTTTGGGGGCCAGGACTAATTAGGGAGACACTGATTAGTTTATCTCAAGCTTCATAGAGTTTTCTTTTCAAGATGATGATATGCTTTGTCATATTGGATGAAGCACAACATAGTGTCAGTTTTAGTCTATAGACTTAACATCTTTTTGATGCGGATTTTTCAGATCAGCCTGGGCTTTGAGAGTGTCAGCTCAATGGGTCGGCCAGCCAAGCCCTAGAGAGGGTCGTCAAGGGACTGGTAAGCCTAGCTTCGGAAGTGTTAGTTCTAACTGGCTGGCAAGCTAAGCCCTGAGAGTGTTGCGATTTGGTGGGCTGGTAAGCCTAGCCCCTGTAGTTGACTCTAATGGGCTGGCAAGCCAAGCCCTGAGAATGTTGCTGGTTTTGTGGACTGGCAAACCTAGCCCCCAAGGTGTCACAGCTTCGGAGTTTTGCCTTCTTCCAGCAGCTCTCCTGGTTCAGCTGGCTCCATCCGCTGACAAGCCCTCTGGGGTGCACGACTCTTCCGCTCTGATGATCTTCTGCAGCTCTGTAGCTCTTCAGGTCACAACTCTTCAGGTTACAGCTCTTCAGGGTCAAGGTTCTTGTCTTATGCCCAGGAAGAATGAGGGACACGGACAAGCGGAAAGTGAGAAAGATGGATTTATTGAGAGGACAGAGAATCTTCCACAATGGGAGGGGACCTGAAGGGGCTGCCCAGTCTGGAGCCGAAAACTTGGTGCTTATATAGCCCTAAGTCCAAGCTGATTGCCTAGCACTAGCTGTGAGCTGCAGCTGTTTTGATTGGTCAGATTAAGGACCAATCAGCAGGAAGTAAGGGCCTAATGGTGAGCTGACTTGTTGCTTTTCAATGCAGCAGTGAGTGCCTAAGCTCTAGCTTGAGAGGCTCAAGGAACTTGTTTGCCAATGCTGAGCCTGAGAGACCCACTGGGAATTCGCTACATTGTTACCAGGGGACCCACCTGTCTGCCTAGCCTTTAGCTATCTCCTGTGTCATTTTTGCTCAGCCTCTTGATATCTACACAGTAAATCTTTTAAAGACTTTCACAGATATGTCAAAATCTAATGTATGCATATTCTTAGAATCTGAGCCAAGGGATAAAATAAATAGACTTTCAATCAAATCAGTTTGATTGGATTTGAATACCACTCAGCAATAAAAAAAGGAAGCCTCAATGAACACAATAAAAATGCATAATACAAAGTGAAATACAGTCATATGAATATTTTTGTGTGAACATAAGCTTGTATTTCTCTAGGATAAATACCAACCAATGAAATTGCTGAGTCAAATTGTAAGTGTGTGTTTAAATTTTTCACAAACTTTTCCCCCCCAGAGTTTCTGTACTATTTTCACATTCCCACCAGTAATGTATGAGAAGTTTAGTTGCTTCATATCTTTCTCAGCACTTGGTATTGTCAATATTTTTTATTTTGGCCATTATAGTAATTTTGGCCATTTCATTGTGGTTTTAATTTTCTTTAAAGTAGTGACTAATGATGAGTATCTTTTCATGTATTTACTTCCCACCTGTAAATCTTTGGTGAAATGTCTTTAAATCTTTTACCCATTGCTTTATTGATTGTCTTCTTTTCCCCTCCCTCCCTCCCTTCCAGCCTTCCATCCTTTTCTTTCTTTCCTTTCATTTCTTGTCTTTCTTGCCTGTCTCTCTCTTTCTTGAGTTGCAATCTCACTCTGTTGGCCAGGCTTAAGTACAGTAGCACACTCATGGCCACTGCAGCCTCAACTTGCTGGGCTCAGGCTGTCCTCCCACCTCAACCTCCCAAGTAACTTAGGCACTGGGACTACAGTCATATGCCACCATGCCCAACTAATTTTTTTATTGTAGAGACAAGGTCTTGCCAAGTTTCCCAGGCTGGTCTCAAACCCCTGAGCTCAGGCAGTCCTTTTGTCTCAGCCTCCAAAGTACTGAGGTTACACATGTGAATCACTGGGCCTGGCTCATAATCTATTTTGAATTTATTTCCATTTGAACCTTTTTTTGTCTATGAGTGTGACTCTCTTGCCCAGGCTACATTGTATTGGCACAATAATGACTCACTGCAGCCTCCAACTCCTGGTTTCAGGCAATCCTTCTGCATCAGCTTCCTGAGTATCTGGGACTACAGGTGCATACCACATCTGGTTATTTTTAATTTTAATTTTAATTTTTATAGCGATGAGGTCTTACTGTGTTGCCTAGGCTAGTCTTGAACTTCTGGGAAGCAATCCTCTTACCTCAGCCTCCTAAAGTCCTGGGATTACAGGTATGAGTCACTACTTTTTTTTATAGTCTTTTTTTATAGCCTTTTTTTTTTCCATGAAAATGTCTTTCCATTCCTTTTTGAAGTGTTTACTCTTACTTTTTAAAAATATTGTTTTAATAACTAACTTGAAGTCTTTTTCTGATAATTTCAACATTTGGAGCATCTTGGAGTTGGCATCTGTTGATTGCCTTTCTCCTGAGAGTTGTTCAGGTTTTTCTGGTCCTGGTTTTGTGTGTTTAGAAATTTAAGATTATGTTCTGGACATTATTTTGAGACATCCTGGATCCTGTTAAAATCCCTGAAGTCTTGATCATGCTAATTCTGTTCAGTTTCATGAACGAATAGCTCAGAAGAACGCCAAGTACTTCATGGTGTAAAGGATTCCTTTCTCCAGCTTCCTCTCTGTGATAGTCTACATTCTTTGGTTTGGGTGATTTTCTTGTTGGCACTCTTATTAGAAAGCCCAGGCTTTCCCTTCATGTTGTCACCTCCCTTCCTATAGCTGGGCCTAAGCTGAGGCAAAGTGGTGAGGGCAGAGCACATGTGGGGCCACCGCTGCTTTCCACGCTAACACCACCATTACTATTGCTGCCAAGTGAGTGTAGCTTCACTGCTGGTCTCTCATCTGGGTTGGAGCCAGGAGAGTCAAAAATGCACCTTTTACAGGGCCATCACTGACTGTAGTAGAGGAAGGGGAGAGCTGCTTCATTTCTGGTACTTGCTACGGTCTTCCTTGGAGTACTCATATTCCTACCCAGTTCACCCACTCTTATCCCCTTTTTAGAGACCTCTGCTAGTTCCTCTTGTATTTTGTGTAGGGTTTGTAGCTGTAACTGGTGGGAGAGAAAGAGTGGAGTGTAATGATCCTATATTAACAGGAACTGAAGGACTCTGGACTCTGGGGGTGTATTGATTCAATATTAGCAGGAACTTTTTAACAGGTTCACTCTGATTATTGTGTACAATAGATGGATGGTAGACAAGGATCAAAACTTAGAGCCCAGCAGGGTCTCATGCCCGTAATCCCAGTGCTTTAAGAGATCCAACCAGGAGGATCACTTGAGGCCAGGAGTTTGAGACCAGCCTGGGTGAGACCCCATCGCTAAGAAAAAAAAAAAAAAAGAAAATTAGCTGGGCATTGTGGCTTGCCTGTAGTCCCAGTTATTTATGAGGCTGATGTGGAAGGATCACTTGTGTCCAGGAGTTCGAGGCTGCAGTGAGTTATATGATTGCACCACTGCACTCCAGCCTGGGTGACAGAGTGATAATTTGTCAAAATAAAACAAAACAAAGCAAGACAAAAAAAGTTTAAGCTCAGTAACCTCTTGAAATGATAGCATTAAAAGATAATGGGGACTTAGACTTGGGCACTAAGTGTGGCAAGAAATGTTTAATTGTGGATATATCTTGAAGGTAGAACAAATGATGTTTTCTGGTAAACCAAATATTGTATATAAGAAGACAGGTGACAAGATGACTCCAGAATCTAGGCCTGAGACCTTTGGAGTATGAAATTGTCACATATGGAGACTATGGAAGAACAAACGAATGGGTGGTGTAAGACTACGAGGGACCAGGTGTGAGATTCTTATAAGACACACAGATGGAAATATTGAATAGGTCATTCCAATTTCCAATCCTATTGGAATCTAGAGCACAGGTCTCTGCTGCAGATATATACTTGGGAGTCACTGGCACATAGACGATATATAGCAATGAGACCTGATAAGATTGCCAATGGGGTGGTATGGATAGAAAATAGAAGAGGCCCAGGGACTGGATCTTATAGTTTAATAGCTAGTGGTCAGGAAAATGAGAAGGAAACTAGCATATGACTGGCCAGTGTAGGAAGAAAACCAGGAGAATATGGTATCATAAAAGCCAAGGAGATAACATGTTTCAAGGAGGAAGAACTGATCATTTTTTTGTCAACTGCTACTGATAAGAAAGACAAAGAATTGAGCATTGCACTTAGCAATATGGAAATCGTTGGGGACCTTAATAAGAGCAGTTTCAGTAGAGTCATGGGAATAAAATTTTGATTTGATGGATTCAAGAGAGTGTGAATGAGCAAAATTAGAGACAGGACTTTTTAGGGATTTTGCTTCATAGAGAAAGGGGGAAAATGGTGTAATAACTGGAGGGAAAGTGAGGCCAAGAGACAAGGGCTTTGGTTTCAGAGGTAGAGATTACAGTAGATAGGAAGGACCCAGGAGAAAGAAAAACCGACAATATAAGAAAGTAAGGATAGAATTGCTAGAGCAATTACTGGCACACTTAGTTTTATTGCACTCTGTGTATTATGCTTTGCAAACACTACTTTTTTTATTTAAGAAATTGAAGTTTTGTGGCAACCCTGCATTGTACAAGTCTGTTTGTGCCATTTTTTCAACAACGTGTGCTCGTTTCATGTCTCTCTGTCCCTAACAAGACTCTGTGTCTGATAATTCTCATAATATTTTAAACTTTTAATTATTATTATATCTGTTATGGTGATCTGTCATCAATGATATTTGATGTTACAATTGTAATTGTTTTGGGGATTGATGAACCGTGCCCATATAAATGATGAACTTAATTGGTAAATGTTTATGTTCTGACTGCCTCATCAACTGGCTGTTCCCCCATCTCTTTCTCTCTTCAGGTCTTTTTATTTGCTGAGACACAATATTGAAATTAGGCCCACTGAGTAATCCTATACTGGCCTTTAAGTGTTCAAGTGAAAAAAGAATTTCACGTCTCTCGCTTTAAATGAAAAGATAGAAATGATTAACCTTAGAGAGGAAGGCATATTGAAAGCCAGGATGGGCCAAAAGCTAAGTCTCTTGTACCAAACAGCCAAGTTATAAATGCAAAAGAAAAGTTATTGAAGGAAAGTAAAAGTGTTACTCCAGTGAACACATGAATAGTAAGAAAGCAAAACACTGTTATTGCTGATATGGAGAAACTTTGAGTCGTCTAGATAGAAGGTCATAAGCCACAACATTTTCTTAAACCAAAACCTAAGAAGCATGTTCTTTTAGAAGAAAAGTTGGACACTAGCAGGCCAATTAATGTTGGTTCATGAGGCTTAAAGAAAGAAGCCATTTCCATATCATAAAAGTGCAAAGTGAGGCAGCAAGGTGATTTAGAAGCTACATTTTCTCCAGAAGATCTAACTAAAAATCATTGATGAAGGTGCCTACACTAAACAACAGCTTTTAAATGTAGGTAAAACAGCCTGCTAGCTAGGACTTTCATTGCTGGAGAAGAGAAGTCAATGCCTGGCTTCAAGACTTCCAAGGACAGGCTTACTCTCTTGTTAGGGGCTAATGCAGCTAGTTACTTTATGTTGGAGTCTATGCTCATTTACCATTCTGAAAATCCTAGGATTTTTAATAATTATGCTAAATCTGCTCTTTCTGTGCTCCAGAAATGGAACAACAGAATATGGATGACAGCACATCTATTTACTGCATGTTTACCAAATACTTTAATCCCAGTGTTGAGGACTACTGCTCAGAAAAAGATTCGCTAAAACAACAAGCAAACAACCAAAAAAAACCTTACTACTCATTGACAATGAACCTAATAATTCAAGGAAATTAATGTTGTTCCATGCCTACTAACACAACATCCATTGTACAGCCCATGGATCAAGGAGTACTTCTGACTTTCAAGTTGCAGTATTTAGAAATAGATTTTGTAAAGCTATGATAGTGATTATATAGATAGTGATAGATAGCTGCCTTAGATTGTGATTCCTCTGATGGATCTGAGAAAGTAAAGTGAAAACTTTCTGGAAAGGATTTACCATTCTAAATGCTATCAGGAACATTTGTGGTTCATGGGAGGAGTTCAAAATATCAACGTAAACAGGAGTTTATAAGAAGTTGATTCCAACCCACATGTATGACTCTGAGGGGTTCTAGAATTCAGTGAAGGAGGTAACACGAATGTGGTGGAAATAACAAGAGACCTAGAATCAGAAGTAGAACCTGAAGATATAACTGAATTTCTGTAATCTCATGATCATACTTGAACAGATGAGGAGTTGCTTCTTATGGATGAGCAAAGAAAGTGGTATGTTGAGATGAAATATACTCATGGTGAAGATGCTGTGTACATTGTTAAAATGATGACAAAGAATTTAGAACATTCCATACATTTAGTTATTAAAGCAGTGGCGGGGTTTGAAGGAATTCACTCCAGTTTTGAAAGAAGTTATATTTTGAGTGAAATGCTGTCAAACGGCATTGCTTCCACAGAAAAATATTTCATGAAAGGAAGAATCAATTTGGCAAACTTCATTGTCTTATGTTAAGAAATTGCCACAGCCACGCCAGTCTTCAGCAACTGCCACCCTGATCAGTCAGCATCCATCAACAAGGAGGCAAGACCCTCCACTAGCAAAAAGATTATGACTCACTGAAGGCTCAGATAATCCGTACCACTGTTTAACAATAAAGTATTTTAAAATTGGCGTATATACATTGTTTTTAGACATAATGCTATTGCACTTAGTAAGCTACATAATGCTATTATACACTTAATAAGCTATATAACTTTTATATGAACTGGGAAACCCCCAAATTTGTATGACTCACCTTATTGTGATATTTGCTTTATTGCAGTGGGCTAGAACCAAACCCGCAAAATCCCTGAGGTATACCTGTGCTTAAATAGATGAGAGGGGATGGAATGTAGCATGCAAGTAAAGAGACTGGTCTAAAGTAGGAGCACAGACAATTCATCCATAGTAACAAATTAAGAGAAGAAAAAGGTGCAGGTAGATGGGTAGATATGGTTATGGGAGATTTGAGAATTGTTTTTTCCTGTTTTCTTTCCTTTTTCTTTTCTTTCTTTTCTTTTTTTTTTTTTAGTGAAACAGGAAACAAGATGATCCATTGAGATAAAGTTTGAGAAAGAGGCTAGAGCTGTGGGAGGTTTGAGAGGAAAACCTAGGAAATAATCATAAAAGACAGGGACGGGGTTCAACAAACTATGGCCTGCCACCTCTCTGATAAATACAGTTCAATTGGAACACAGCCATGCCCATTTGTTAATATATGTCTATGACTGCATTTTAACTACAGAGTCAGAATTGAGTAGTTGTGCAGAGATTGTATGCCTTGTAAAGCCTAAAATACTAACTGGCCCTTTTCAGAAGAAGTGTGCTGAGTCTTGGCTTAGGAAATAGAAGAGGTAAATGAAAGGTGCTAAAAGAAAAAAACACAGAGATGAATTAAATTTAACAGAGTTTAATTGAATAAGACAATTTGTAAATCAGGCTGTCTTCTGATCCAGAGTAGGCTTCGAGAAACTTCAACACAGCCACATGGTGGAAGTTTTATGGACAAAGAAAGGAAAGTGACATACAGAAAACAAAAGTGAGATACAGAAACTGCCAGACTGGTTACAGCTCAGCATTTGTCTTATTTGAACTTGGCTTAAAATAGTTGGTCACACTTGATTGGCCATAACTTGGTGATTGGCACAAAAGTGGGCTATAGTCTGTTTACACAGCCAGTTAGGTTACAGTAAAAGGTTACAGAGAAACCTATGGGTCAAACCCAAAATATGTAAGGAGGCAGCTTTGGGTTAAACTTAATTTAACAGGAGTATCCATATAGACTGAAAACATGGATATTTTAATTTTTAGCCATTGAAACTGGCCCTGACAAAAGATGATCGTGCTGAAAATCTGCTGAGTGGATGGTAGGGTTGAATATTGATGGCTAACAGAGCACTTCAATGCATGTCATCCCAGAAGACATGCTGTCTTCTATAGCATAGTTGGGAAGTTGGTCCAGAAATCCAAGAACATAGGTAATATGTTGGGCACACCCTGTTGTAACTATCATCCATTTCTGATCAGATAAAGGAAACAGTGATAACTAACCCAAATAGGCCAACTCATGGAACATGCAAGAAATGGGGGTGCTTCTTAGTACCATCCAAAAGATGAAGACAAATGTCTTTTTTCCATATAAGATGCATTTCCTGCAAAGCTTATCCAAGGATGAGTCTGACTGTCATGATGAGGGACAACATAGTCGATAATGTATGTGACGTTAATGAACATTGTGTGTGATAATAGTTTATTTTTCTTTTGTTTCAGGTGAGGGAACAGAGTTCCCCAAATTCAGCTGTGTTATTCTTTAGTTTGTCAGCAGTGTGGTACCAGTTATCAGTTTACACAGTGATGAATAAAATATAATGAATGAGAAATTGATGCTGCAAAAATATGTCTGCCTCACATAACACTTTAGTGCTATTGTTGTTAAATGTCTTAGGGTTTTGAACTAAATATATATGCTATTTATATATATTTTGGAAAAAATAAAATAGAAACAGCATACATTCAGGCATGCAGCATCAGCAAAGCACTACGCTGTGCTATTTATACCATGCTGAAATTTATTCAATGTATGTGTTGACTTTTTAATAAATATAGTTAATATGTCTCTGTAGTATGTCATATGATTTTTATGCTCATTTGTGCCATCTATTACAAGTGTGTGACATGACTACTCAATAATAGATTTATTTCTTATCAAATTAATTCATTTTTCTTCCCTTTAAGACTTTGGGAAAGGGACCAGAGTGATGCCTAGAGACAAAACTTGATAAGACAAAACTTGATAAGACAAATAAATGAATAACTTCTGTGGAATAAACTGTAGAAATTAGTTCCCAGGTGATAATAGAAAACTCTATCATAAAAATGTACATTTGGTTACAGGAGAAATCATAATAACTTAGGACTAGGTATTCACTTAACAGATATCTTTTGGGTGTTCTAATGCTGCAGATTCAATATTGAACTAAACAAGACCCCAGTTATTGTAGAAACTGCATTATAGTCCCGTAAGTAAGAAACATAAAGATAAACATGAATATGAAAATTAATGGAACACTTAAGAAATGAAGGGAAGGGAATGTTTGAACCTCCTTGAGAAACTTTAATTTAAGCAGTTATGTTGGGATTGGCAAATTTTCTGTAAAAGTTCAGAGAGTAAATATCTTAGGCATTGTGGGTCACATGTAGTCTGTTGCACATTTTTTTGTTGGTTTGTTTTACAACCCTTTAAAAAGGGGCTGTACCAAAACAGGCTGGCAGTGGGATTTTCCCAAGACTGTAGTTCCCTGGGAAGTAGGACTGCAAAAGAGAACCTGTGTCGTTGTGCTTTGAATTGTTTTTCTCAGATTAGAAAAGTGATGTCTCAAATTTTAAAATTCTGTTGAACCCTTAGATCTTAAGTTGAAGACTAGACAACAGAGAATGACTTCATAAAGCCAGAAAAAAAACCCCAACAACCCACATCTTAATGACAACTATGTGAATTAATAACATTTAAGTGGACCTTCAAGCCCCATCTGGTAATAAATAATTTATGCAAAATACTATGCTTTTAAGTACCTAGCCTCAATAAGTACTTTATGCCAGTTGTATTCCCGTGGGATATTCTAGCTATTTATATCAATCTCTTACTAAATTCTCCTTACTATAAACAAATAGTTAATCATGGCTACCCATAGGAACTACCCGAGGTGCTTTAGATAATTTAAAAAAACAAGAAAAACCTGATTCTACCTCTAGAGATCCTCATGTAATTGTTCTGCCAGGGATTAACTGGAGGTTGAACTGTCATAGGTTGCTGTTTGCCAGATTTAGAGCTTCTTTGCACAAATTCCATAAAAATTTAAGTCATTTAGTCAATACCATGGTAAAGAAGTATGAAACAATGACGATAATCACATATATAAAGATAATCACAGTTACATGGTTACTATTGCTGTGTTACAAGTCACTCCCAAACTTAATGTATAAAATAATCATGATTTTATTTTTTCTTACAATTTTATGAGTCAGGAATTTGGGAAAGGCATAGCTGAGCATTCTCACTTGATGACTTTTATGAAACTGTAAGTAATGTATTGGCTAGGGCTGCAGTCATCTGAAGACTTGACTTGACTTGTCTTCCAAAATGTCTCACTCATGGTTGGCAGTTGATGCTTACTGACTATCAGCTGCAAGCTCAGCTGGAATTCTCAACCAGGGCACCTAAACATGGCCTCTCAAGATGGCAGTCTCAGGATAGTTAGAATTTTTACATAGTGACTGATGTCCCTCAGAGAGAATAACTCAAGAAAACCAAGCACAAGCTTCATGACCTTTTGTGGCCCAGTATCAAAAGTCACACAGGACTCCTTTTGCCATATCAAAGTAGTCACAATTCTGGTCCAGCATATAAGGATCTGGGAGTCATCATTTTCATCCAAACAACAACAACAGATGCTGATCAAACTGAAAATGAACAACTCTTATTAGATCGATCCATCCAAGAGATGATGTCATAGAGTGAACCACTGCCCCCCAAATTGGAGAGACAGGTGGACACAGAATCACAGCTTACCAAAACAGACGCCCAAGATCAGAAAATTGCCACTGTTGGAGCCAGTACTCGGGAAAGAAAACAAACTGTAATTGACAAATTACTGGAGGCTCAGTGTGGAAGAGTTTGAGAGTTAAAAGCTCCAGGGGGACTAGTTCCTAGTTCCAGAGGGTAACTCACATTTTTATGTGTTTTACCTCCAGGTTATCATGGTAAAGATTGGGGAAAAAAAGTCCCCTTCTATTTTTGGCAGGGGAGGAGGAAAAGTAGCCATTTTGAAATATGACCAGAGTATTTAATTCTTCTTCAGAATGCCCCAAAGACAACTATTTTTACTGTGGCAGGATGCGGCAAATGCTCAAATATATTTCTTATATGATTGAGTGAATAAACACAGAAATGCTGGTTCAGGATCAGCAGTTGGCCTCATGGCAATCACTAGCCCAGGGCCGGAAAGGAGTTGATAGCAGTTAAAGGTATTTCCTTTTGAAAGGCAAGTTGCAACTTTAAAGGCCCGCTGGTGCCAGGCAGGTTTTGTTTAAGAAAGGCCAAATGGCCCAGAGACTGGTTATTTCATGGAATAGAAAATGGAAAAAAGTCTTATCTAAAACCCCCCTTCTGAGTTTGACAGTTTACAAGCCTGCAGTTCCTGGAAACCATTTGTTCTTTGAAAAATCTGATTTTGCTGAGTACAACCTTGTAAGATTCCAAAGGAAATATGTATGTAATCACTCAACACCACCCCCCTCCCTTACCTAAAGGAGGGTAAAAAAACCTCACATCTCCTGTTCTGAGGTGCTCGAGCTTGATTTGGATGCATGAAATTCTCGGCCCTCTGTGCTAGCCAGCGTAATAAAGTGCCACTTCCTATAATAGTCTTGGTGTCACGATCTCTCTATTTTTCCTGCTACATTACCAGAGTGTAACCAACTGAAGTTTTACTACAGTCTAACTGAAATGGAGGAAAGGAAATACATAACTTCTACCCTCTTTAGCCTTCTATATGGAGGAAGGGAAGTACCCAACTCTAGCATACTTGTCACTTTCTGTGTCACCTAAAAAGGAAGAATCTGAGAGGTACTTGCGAAGGCCATGGCCCAGAGGAAGATGCTCACTAAAAGGCTGAGACCTAATCATAGGACTACAGAACACTTTTTCTCCTTTCCACTTTACCACCACATCAATAGGGCTTCTTTATAATAATAGGGAATATAATTGAAATAAAGCATGGCTTAAACCTTATTTAAGTAGAAGTCTGTAGGGAAACTGAATGACAACAGGGGAGACAAGGATACCAGAGAAAATTTTAGTTTCTGACACCTAAAGCTACTATAAATGGTAAATAGCCTAAACCTTGGCCAGATGAATATAAAACCTCACATTAAAGGCCTTTTATCTCAATCTCTTTTACTTCACATATTATGTCTTGCTTTCAGATGAGATTGAGTGTTTTCACAGTGCTATGGCCCTAGACATATGTTTGGCTCTCAATTAAGTACAGGACATATTAAAAGACAAAATAACACAGTTTGAAGAAACAGAGGAAGCATCAAAACCAGAGTCATATCACAGAGATGCTGGAATTATCAGACTGGCAATTTAAAATAATCACAACATACTAATGGAAAAACTGGACAACATGTAATGACATATTGATAATGTAAGCAGAGAGATGAAAACTCTAAGAATCAAAAGGAAATGCTAAATTTTTTAAAAAAGCATTGTAACAGAAATGAAGATTGCCTTTGATGGGTTTATTAATAGACTGGACATTGCTGAGGATAAAATCAGTGAGCTTGAAGAAATGTCAACAGAAACTTCCAAAACTAAAATTCAAAGAAACAAAAGAATGAAAAAAGATGGAACAGAATGTCCAAGAAAAGTTTGATGATTACAAAAAGGGTAATGTGTGTATTAGAGTTCTCCAGAGAGCTAGGATATTAGGAGGATCATTAGGGGAATGGGCTCATGCAATTATGGGGGCTGAGAAGTCTCAGACCAGGTTGTCTATTAGCTAGAGACTCTAGGATGCTGGTAGTATGGTTCAGTTCAAGTCAAAAGTGTCAGAACCTAGAGGATCACTGATGTAAGTCTTGGAGTCCATCAGCTGGAAAGCCTGGAATTCTGATGTCCAAGGATAGGAGAAGAAGAGTATATACCAATTTCTGGAGAGAAAGATACCATTTTGTCTTTCTTCTGTTTTTGTTTTGTCCAGGCCCCCAACTGATTGGATGGCACCTGTCCACATTGAGAACAAATCTTCCCCACTCAGTTCTCTCAGACTCACATGCCAGTTTCCTCTAGAAATACCCTGACACACACACCCCAAGTTTATTTCCTTATTAGGAAAAATTACTTTTCTCTAAGTATTCCTTAAGCCAGTCAAGTTGACACCTAAAAGTGATCAGCACAACACATGTAATGGGAATATCAGAAGGAGAAGGAAAGAAAGGAACAGAAGAAGTACTGAGAATTTTCCAAAATTAATGATAGACACCAAATTACTGATCCAGAAAGTTCAGAGAATACCAAGAAGGATAAATACAAAAAAAAAAAACCCTAAAAAATGCATATTATAATCAAACAATAGAAAAATCAGGCTGGGTATGGTGGTTCAAGCCTGTAATCCCAGCACTTTGGGAGGCCAAGGTGACGGGATTGCCTGAGCCCATAGGTTCAAGAACAGCCTGGGCAACTTGGTGAGACATCATCTCTACAATAAGTAAAAAAATTAGCTGGGCATGGTAGCATGTGCCTGGAGTTCCAATTACTTGGAAGGCTAAGGTGGAAAGATCGTCTGAGCCCAGCAGGTGGATGCTGGGGTGGCCGTGATTGTGCATGCCACTGCACTTCAACCTGGGCAATGGAATGAGACTCCAACTCAAAAAAAAAAAAAGAAAAAGAAAATAAAAATAAAAATAAAAAACAGAGAAAATCTTGAAAAAAACTGAGGGTAGAGGAGGAAAATTTTACCTATAGAAGAACAAATATAAAATTTACATTAGATTTCTCTTTATAAACCATGTAAGCAAGAAGAGACTGGAGTAAAATATTTAAAGTGTTGAAAGAAAAAACTATCAACTAAGAATTCTGTATCCAGCAAAATTATTATTCAAACGTAAAGATGTAACAAAGCCTTTCTTAGATGAACAAAAATTGCGGGAATTTTTTTCCAATAAGCTTATCCTTTAGAAAGAAGGCTGGTATAGGTTAGAAACTCAGATCTACATAAAGAAAGAAAGGGTGCTAGAGAAGGAAGAAATGAAGATGGCATAAAATCTTTTATTTTTCTTATTTTTAATTGATCTAGCAGATAACGGTTTGTTCAAAGTAATAACAGCACTATTACTGAATATTGAGTGATTAGAGCTTAGGGATAAGTGAAATAAATGTAATGAGGTTGAGAGGGTGGAATTGGGTATACTCTGATATAAAGTATTTGCATTGTATTTGAATGTGGACTAGTTGGATTAGTTGTAAATTTATATTACAAAATCAAGGGCAACCACAGAAAGTAAAGTATAATTTATGCTAAAAAGGAGAGAAAATGGAATTATCAAATGCTTAATTAAAACAAGATAAAGCAGAATATGTGTGGAAGACAAAAAGAAGCAAAGAACAAGGGCAGCAAAAACCAATAAAAATATGATAGATATTAATCCAAATATATCAGTAACCACTTTAAACATCAATGGTCTAAATACACCAATTACAAAACAGAAAATTTCAGAATGGATCAAAAAGCAAGATATAACTTTATGCTTTATTTTTATTTTTAATTTTTTTTCTTGTTTGTATTTTTTTTTTTTATTTTATACTTTGGGTTGGTAGTTAACCAAATAATACACATGTGTATACACACGTGTGTGCTATTAAAAATTATGGTGAGCACAATAAAGGAAAAGTGTAAGATGCTATCGGAGGCAACTCTTAGTACTTAATTTACACTGGAATTCAAGAAGAACTTCTCTAATAAAAGCAACATTTAAGATAAGAAGGATGAATATGCAAAGTGTGCGTGTGTGTGTGTGTGTGTGTGTGTGTGTGTGTGTGTGTGTGTTTGTAAATGGTGGGGGGACTCATTCTAGAAAGAGGATATAGGAAGTATTAAGGCCTCAAAACCATAAAGAGATTAGACTTTAAATGTCAGTATATCTGAATCATTATTATCAATGAGTGGGAGTTTTATTTTAAATGAAAAAAATCAATATACATATACTGCAAAATAATTTCCTAAATCAAGCAATTAACCTAGCATCTCACATAGTTACCTTTTTTTTTTTTTTTTTTTGCAGGAACACTTAGGATGTGCTCTCTTAGCAAATTTCTAGTATGCAATATATTCTTATTAACTATAGTCACCATACTATACAATAGATCTCCAATACTTATTTATTGTATAATTGAATGTTTGTACCCTTTGACCAACATCGCTTCATTATGCCTGCCCCCAAACACAGCCCCTGGCAACCACAGCTCTACTGTCTGCTTCTATGAGTTTGACTGTTTTAGTTTCCACATATGAGATCATGCAGTATTTGTCTTTCTGTGTCTCTCTTATTTCACTTAGCAAAATGACAGAATTTTCTTTCTCTCTCTGTGTGTAATCACATTTTCTTTATCCATTTATCTGTCAACAGACACATTATTTCCATGATTCTGCATGCTGGCTGATATGAACAAAGCTTCAATGAACATGGGAATGCACATATCTCTTTGAGATATTGATTAGATTAAGAGTAATAAGAGGGAGAGAGATACACCCTGCCAACAATGATTTAAAAGAAACAAAAAACTTGAGTAATTATATTAATTTCACACCTAGCAGACTCCAGAGCAAGGACAATTATAAGGAATAATGAAAGGGTCATTTGTTCAAGAAAACATAACAATCCTTATTATGTATGTATCTCAAGAAGATATAACAATCCTTATTGTGTATATATCTAGCAACAGAGCATCCAAATATGTGAGACAAAAACTGGTAGGAGAAAGAGATAAACCCACTATTATAGTTGGAAACTTCAAAGCAGTCATGAGTCTGCTCAGTTACAAGAAGAGGGGAAATGCATTCACTTTTCAATAGGAGTGGTAACATCCCCTCGTAGAAGAGCCTATAGGATGGGAGACATTGTTGTGGCATCTTTGGAAAATGCAGTCTTCCAGAGTTCACATTCTTACATAGGAAGTCTGATCTTTTCCCGATGTTTTTCTCCCCATTAGAACATTCTGGTCTCACCAGGTGAGGTTACTTTTTATCAAGGCACATAAAGGTGTTTAGATTGTCTATATTATCAGAGCCTCCAACCTTTCTACTCTAGTCACTAGTGTCCTGTTGAAGTTTTCCTGTTTTATCCTGTAAGGTGGCAGTGCCCAGTCTTTGTTGGCATCAGGGACCAGTTTTATTGAAGACAACATTTTCATGGATGGGGAGGAGGGTGGTTTGGAGGGGGTGATGTACAGTCAAACCTCACTGCTAACGTTAATCTGTATTTAGAGCTTCTCCCCAGTGCTAGCATCATTGCCTCAGCTCCACCTCAGGTTATCAGGCATTAGATACTCATGAGTGCACAACCTAGATCCCTCACATGCACAGCTCACAGTGGGGTTCATGCTCCTATGAGAATCTAATGCTGTGGCTGATCTGACAGGAGGAGTAGCCCAGGCAGTTATGTGAGTGATAGGGAGTGGCAGTAAATACAGTTGAAGATTTACTAGCTCACTCGCTGCTCACCTCTTGCTATGCTGCCTCATTTCTAACAGGTCACGGACTGGTACAGTAATCCCTATGGCATTATATGAGCCTGTAGCAATGCAGTCTTTTCATTTTACTGCTTTTGGGGGATGCGTAGGTATGTTGAGAATAGCCTGAAACTCAGAGTAAGGCTGGCTTCATAGCTTGAGTTTGGAAGTATTCCTTCCTCTTCAATTTTTTGAAATAGTTTGAGTAGATTGCTATTAGTGCTTTAAATATTAGGTAGAATTCAGCAGTGAAACCATTAGATCCTGGGCTTTTCTTTGATGGGAGACTTTTTAATTACGGCTTCAATCTCATTACTCATTACTGGTCTGTTCAGGGTTTTTTTCTTTTTAATGGTTCAATCTTGGTAGGTTGTCCAGAAATTTATTAATTTCTTCTAGATTTTCCAATTTCTCAGCATATAGTTATCATAATAGTCTCTAATGATCCTTTGTATTTCTGGGGTATTAGTTGTAACATCTTTTCTCGTTCTGATTTTTATTTATTTGCATCTTCTCTATTTTTATCTTAGTCTAGTTAAAGTTTTGTCAATTTTGTTTATCTTTTCAAAATAGCAACTCTTCATTTATTGAATTTTTCTATAGGTTTTGTAGTCTTTATTTTATTTATTTTTCCCCCGATCTTTATTTTGTCCCTCTTTCTACTAAATTTGGACTTAGTTTGTTCTTGTTTTTCTAGTTTCTTAAGGTAAATGTTAGGTTGTTTGTTTGAAATCTTTCTTCTTTTTTGATGTAGGCATTTACTGCTATAAGCTTCCCTCTTAGAACGTCTTCTGCTGTATCCCATAGATTTTGGTATGTTGTATTTTGAATTATTATTTTTTTCTTATTTATTTATTTGTTGAATCAGGGTCTCACTTTGTTGCCCAGACTGGAGTGTAGTGGCATTATCATAGCTCACTGCAACCTTCATCTCCTGTTCTCAACCTATCCTCCTGCTTCAGCCTCCCCAGTAGCTGGGACCACAGGCATGTGCCACCAAGTCTACTAATTTTTTTTTTTTTTTGATAGAGACAGAGACTTACTCAGTTGCCCAGGCTGATCTCAAACTCCTGGACTCAAGCAGTCCTCCCACCTTGGTCCCAAAGTGTTGGGATTATAGGCATGAGCCCCTGCACATGGATTGTGTTTTCATTTGTTTGTCTCAAGATATTTTTCAATTTCCCTTTTAATGTCTTCATTGATCCATTGCTGGTTCCTTTATTTGTGAATTTGTTTAAGTTACTTCTGTTATTAATTTCTAATTTGATACCACTGTGGTTAGAAAAAAATACTTAATATGATTTCAATATTATTAAATTTAAGACTTGTTTTGTGGCCTGGAAAATGTTCCATGTGCTGTTTAGAAGAATGTATATTCTGTAGCTGTTGGATGGACTGTTTCACATATCTTTATTAGATCTGTTTGGTCTAGAGTATAGTTTAAGTTCAATGTCTCCTTATTGATTTCTGTCTGGATGATCAGTCTATTATTGAGTGCGGGATATTGAAATCTTCAAGCTTATAAATTCTTTCTTTTGCTGAATCACTTCTGCTGTTGATCTTGTCTATTGCATTGTACATTTTGTTCATTATATTTTTCAGCTCCAGAATTTGTTTTGAGAGACCCAAGAAACCAAGAAACTTAAAAAGCCATACTTACTGTAAAAGTAGTGTTTAGTTCACTATATTTTATATATCCCTACCTCATGTTCATTGTACTTTATGAAATCTTAGTACTTTAAATCCTACCTCAGACCCCGTAGAATTAGGCATATGTCAGGTGCCGGGTAGCGACTGATTGTGTAATTATATAATGTCTTAAGTAGTGTTTGTATTTAGAACTCTTGGGTTAAGCATTGTTAGTCCCAATTGCCATGCTGACTTCTGCTTTTACAACGGGATGTAAATGTTAAAGCGATAAGCCCCTTTCAGACATTCCTTGGCAGCAGACTTGGAGACGCCAGTAATCTGCCTGCTTGCTCAGGTTAATTTATACACAGTGACGGTATGAACCTAACTTATCTGACATTCCACTCTGCCCGTTGGGTGGGTTTCTGTCAATCACGGGCAGTCAGGTTGAAGCCCACGAAAGGCACCTACCAATACCAAGTGTTCCCGTACCCATTAGGAGAGATTACCCAATCATGTAAAACCAAGTTTAGAGTTCTTTCCCCTCCCTCTGTAATGGTGTATAAAGACTGCTTGCCTTGCTGGATCAGGGCTCTCGTCCCTGAAGCCACAGCTGGCTTCGTTCGTGAGCCCAGACTCGAGCCTGAATAAAGACCCTTGTGTGTTTGCATCAGAGCTGGCTCTTTGGTAGTCTCTCGGATTTTGAAATTTGGGTTTAACAGTTTGATTTCTAAAAATTATTGTTTCAGTCTTTCTGTTAAATTTCTCATTCTGGTCACTTACTGTTTTTCTCATTTCTTTGAATTGTTTATCTGTATTTTTTTGAGTTTTGCTGAGTTTCTTTGAAACACTTATTTTGAATTCTTTGTCAGGCACTTTGTATGTCTCCATCTCTTTAGGGTCAGTCACTTTATTTTTTCTCTCTGGTGATATCTACTCTAATCATGTGGCTGTGCATCAGTATCTGCATATTTGAAGAAATAGGTACTTATTCCAGTATTTGTAGATTGGCATTGTCTGGGAATACCCTTAATTAGCAAGCCTATCTAGAACTTCTGGGCAGATCACAGTGCTTTGGACCACTGTGGCTGGTACAGTGCTGAGATAGAATATTGTGACTACTAAAGCTAGCGTGGAGCTGGGATATGCCCAAAGCCCATGGCCACCAAGGTTGACACAGTGCTGGGACATGTCTGAAGCCCATGGCTGCTGAGGCCTGCCTCCTGGCTGCCACTGATATTTGTCCAGGTCTCAAGGTCACTTTAGTTAGCCACTGGTGATGTGGACTGCAGATTGAGTCTGTCTTGCATGGTCTAAGGTTCTTGCCTGAAACCAGGGGAGGCCTGGAGGTTCAGTCTATAGGTACTGACCTGGAGTTAGAATCTGTAGATTTCTTTCTTTCTTACTGCTGGATTTTACTGTGATGGGCATGATCTTAGGGTCCTTGGCAAAGTTCTATGCTTACTTCCCTCTTTTTCTCCCAAGGGGACAGCATCTCTCTCTGTATTGTGCTGTCTAGGGTTGAGAAAGGGATGCCACAGGTAATATAAAACTGTCTTTCCTACTCTCTTCAATGCATGTTTTCTTATTATTATGCTATAATCAATTACTCTGATCCCTCACATGGTTTCCTTAGATCTTTGAAGGTATTTTCATGCATGAATAGTTGTAAACAATGATGTTTTTTGGAGTAGCAATCTCAGGACAGTTCTAGTCTCAGGAGAGCCATCTTGTTCTTCCGTCTTCCTGTAAGTTGTTTCTTAAGATGAGGTCACTTGTGAGCAGAAAAGAGATAAGAAAGGAATACAACTTGTAATCCCAGCACTTTGGAAGGCTGAGGGGAGTAGATTGCCTGAGCCCACAGGTTCAAGATCAGCCCAGGCAACTTGGCAAGACCTCATCTCTACAATAAATAATAATTAAAAAAACTAGCCGGGCATGGTAGTGTTCACCTGTAGTTCTGGCTACTTGGAAGCCTGAGGTGGAAGGATCACTGGAGCCCAGCAGGTCAATACTAGGATGGCCGTGAGCGTGTGTGCCACTGCACTCCAGCCTGGGTGACAGAGTGAGACTCCAACTGAAAGAAAGAAAGAAAGAAAGAAAGAAAGAGAGAGAGAGAGAGAGAGAGAGAGAGAGAGAGAGAGAGAGAGAGAAAGAAAGAAAGAAAGGAATATCTTAATTTAGTAGACAGGCCCTGTTTTGTATGGCAGGCCCTGTTTTTAACCTTTAAATGAAGTATATTAATATTTTAGAAACATCCCAAGAAACAGAATTCCTATGGGGATACTTAGCTTTTAAAATTATTCTTGGATTTGTGAGTTCACATAGCTCTCTTCTTAAAGTAACTTGTCAATATAGCAATTATTCCATTATCACCCCAATATTAAACAACATTATTTTAAGCAGTATTTTCAAGTATATTTAAATTAAAGACGAAAACAGTGTTTTGAATGTAAACTATGCTGTTTTAGAAATCATTTTGTTGTAAAAACAGAAATTTGCCAAATCCTGTAAGACTTAAAAATTCTTCCTGATTAAATGTAACTAATGTTTACTATGCTTTGTTTTCTCATTTTTAAAATTAAATTATGTTTGCTAGAGTAATTAATACTTCATAAAATCTGAATGAAATTAGCTCTCTGTTATCCACAAATACTTAGAATCAATGAATCATGAATTCAACATGCAGGATGGATGGATTGTTAGAAACTTAATTGTGTGACAGAATAAGCCAAAGTGAGAATTGTTAATGGCTTTTTTTAAAAAAAGGTATTGATGATTTTCCCACAACTTAGGGTGAACATGCAACTTTTGGGGCATTCATTTTAAAAAACTTTTATTTGACTTTAAATATTAAAAATAAAACTAAAACCAATTTTCAGGCACTTGTTTTTGCTCTATTTATTTTGCAATATTTCAATGAATTTTAAAATCTTGTTTCTAGATTGCTTTAAAAGAAAATTGTTTGAAAACTAATGATTCCACTCTTTCATGTATTAGTGACTTTTGTGCACTCTAGAGGTCTTTTTTTTTTTTAAACAGTAAAATGTTGTAAACAGCAATTTTCAGACTCAAGGTTAAGCGCTTGTACACTGGTAATTTATTTAGAAGATAGATTTCAGAGAGCAATGGTGAAGGACTAGAGAGATGAGGGAAGACAGAAAAATCAATATGGTAGTCATTACTGAGGTCATCCCAGGAGCAAGTGGAGTCAGTCCTACCCAAGACATTTAAGGATATTTGAGGAGTATGAAAGATGCCTCTCAGAATTATCTTCCTGAGGATCAACAAGAGAACTTTCCTTATTGACTCTGTGTATGGCTGTGGGCTACCCATAAGGATTTGGGTTCTTTTGTGGTGTCTAATTGACTTTGGGATTCCTATAGCTATTACATTTGGGTCATCTTCTTAGTTTTACTTGATCTGTATAACCAAGAAATCTCTTGGTCTTATAAGGCCTTGAGTCTCCCAATTCTCAGACTTGGGTTATAGCCCCTCTATAAATTTCTATAGTCAGGCATATTCACTCTTTCATTTAAATCCATTTCACTCTTTAAATGAAAGAGAGGCTGAGTCTTACTGTGAAGGGAATTAAGCATAACGTCACATTACCTACTAGAGAGTTCCTCTTATTCTTACCAAAAGGGGTTAGGTGCCCATTTATTGGGAAAATTGTGCTCTGGAAAAGGAAATAAAAAGACTTTTTTGGAAATGTTGATATTGGCTCTGAGCTTTCAATAATATCTAGAGATCCATAAAGCTACTGTTTTCCACAGATCATAGGAAAATGAATAATCTTACAAGGGCCTAGTAGCTCCACAAGTTTATTCTGTAGTTATTTCTTCAGTCCCTGAACCTATGGTTTGAATAATATGTTCAGTAAAAGCAGAATTCTTATTTTGACTCATTCTTCCATGGAGTTAGGGTTATTGAGGTAGAAGAGTCTAAGCGTAAACTTTTGGAACTCCTTCTCCTTTCCAAAATAATAAACCAAAGCAAAACTTCCTCCACAGGAGGAGCCATCTGGGGAGGAAGTTTTACAGGTGCCACCATTAAAAACTCTCTTACACCCACATTAACTCACTGTGAAGATAACAGAAGAGTTTTAGGGAACCAGAGTGGATAGAAGTTATATGAGAACATATAAACTCTTACTAAGACTGATGTCTGAACAAATGGAAAAGCGTGTTGTGCTCTTTTTTAAAAAGATTTTTTTGCTTTGCAAATTGTGTCTTTTCCCCATTCATTTAGTGGTAAGTGTTAGGGTATGCACAGGGTGAGGGCTACGTGTTGGAGGGGTGAGGGCAGGTGCAGCACTGGTAACCCAGAGAACCGAGTAAATGCAAAGAATTGTAACACACAAAAAGGTTAAGAAAGAAAAGTTTATTTAAAAGTAAATTAGAGCCGGGCTCAGTGGCTCAGCCTGTAATCCCAGTGCTTTGGGAGGCTGAGGTGAGTGGATTGCCTGAGCCCACCTGGGCAACTTGGCGAGACCTCATCTCTACAATAAATCAAAAAATTAGCTGGGCATGGTAGCGCACGCCTGTAGTTCCAGCTACTTGGAAGACTGAGGCAGAAGGATTGCTGTATCCCAGCAGGTCAAGGCTGCGGTGGCCGGGAGCATGCCACTGCACTCCAGTCTGGGTGACAGAGTGAAACTCCAACTCAAAAAAAAAAAAAAAGTACATTAGAGAAAGAGAGAAGGGAGAAAGAAGATTCACCTCCCCAAGGTGAGGGAGGAAGCAGGAAGCATGAAAGCCAGGAAGCATGGCGACAGCCATAGCTCAAAGAGCACATGGCTACACCAGAGTCTAGCAAGGCAATGGCCACTGATTGCTTGTGGTTGAGTCCTCTTAACCATTCCTGTATATGGGGGAAAATCATTAAGGTGATTGGGTGGTGGTCTGCTTCCACGTCATCGCAAAGGGGCAGACAAGCACAGGTACTGACATCAGGTGATGGACAGCAGGCAGATGGGTGGGTTAGTCACGTGATTGCTGCCATGGTGGAGTTTATTCCTGTCAGGTAGGTCACAAAGGACTGATTAGGCTGGGGAGGGGGCAGTGGTGGGGGGGTGGGAGGTTCCTGCAAGAGACTTGTTAGACATTTGCAACTCACAAACTCAGACATGTGCAATTTACAAACTCCTTGACCAAAGGTGGTCCTATTATTACTTTTATGACTTTGGGTAACCATGAGGTGATCTTTGATCTTTAGCCTTGACAAGGAACCTAAAAGATTACTAGATATTATTATGCTAAACCATGAATTGAAAGGTTGTGCTGTCCTGGTCTTGCATCTGATGGAGATTTGCCGAGGGGGCAGGGGATAGGCTGCTGCTTGTTTTGCAGTAGAATGTCTGAATGCTTTCTAATGGTTATGCTGAGACAAAAACACTAAACCCTTTCAGTGAGTTCATAAATAACTCATATACTTCATAATCTTTTAAAAGAACTATTTTTTTTGTACATTTTGAATTCTGTACCACATACATATATAATCTAATTCAAAAAATAAATGAAAAAAATTTAAGCACAAATAATTTTAAATTAAAAAACAAAATCAGTATGTTGAAGTGATACTTACACTTTCATGTTTATTACAGCATTATTCACAATAGCCAAGATTTGGAATCAACTTGTGTCCAAAAATAAATGAATAGATAAAAAATGTTGCATATATACACAATGGAATATCATTCAGCTATTAAAAAAAGAATGAAATCCTATCATTTGAAACAATATGGATGAAACTAGAGGACATCATGTTAAGTGAATTAAGTTGGACACAGAAAGACTAATATCATGTATTCTCACACATATGAGGGAGCTAAAAAAAGCTGATCTCATAGAAGTAGTGAATAGACCATTTTATGTTCTTGAATGGGAAGATTATATACTATAAAAATGTTAATCCCTCACCAACTTGATGTAAAAATAAAATGCAACTTCCAATTAGAATTCTAACAGGAATTTATTTGGACAAAATAGTCTGGAAATTTATATAGAAACATAAATACAATGGAAGAGGAAATTAAATATAAAAAACAATAGAAAGGAGGATTTAGTTTACCAGAAATCAAAACATGTCATAGTCACTGTAATCCCAGAAAAACAGATTTATCATTGAAATAAAATCATTGATACAGAAATAGATTTCATATACTTTTATATGAGGGGACCCCAGAAAAACTGAAATTAATTTTTTGGAAGATAAGCCTCTTGTAGTACAGACTTCCCTTGCTAGGTAAGTGTTCTAGGAACCCATTGGCAAAAAGTATACCAGCTAGCATTGTGAGAGGCTGCATTTGACTTCAGTGAAATTTTTTTGGAGATTCTTTCAACATGTTTGCCAATTTCATTATGGGTGATTTAGGAGTATACCTGCCCACATGGCTCTCTGAGTGTTCAGCAGTTTTCGACCAGAAAATGTATGACCACTGTGTGCCACCCTCCCTATTCACCTGATATCATCCTGAGTGACTTTTTGGGGGGTTTGTTTCCCTGGATGAAAAAAGTCCTCAAAGGGAAATGTTTTGCTGATGTGGAGGAGGTGAAACAGAAAAATGGAAGAAGCACTAAAAGGCATAAAAAATGACAAGTTCAAAAACGATTTTGAGCAGAGGAAAAAGGGTCTCAATAGGTGTATTGCATCAAGCGGAGAGTACTTTGAAGGTGACTGAAGTTTAAACAGGTAAGAATAAATACACAAATTTTTTATAAATAAATTCTGTTTTGGGGGGGTCTCCCTTCATATATGACAAAGTTGGTTGATAAATTCTCTGAGAAGTCATATTTATTTATTCAGCTGCAAATCATACTATCTCAAGTAAGTAATAATTGGAAGAAAATAAAAATAAACTTACGCTTTATAACATAAATTCCTGATGAAATAATTAAGTAATTGCAAAAATAAAAACAATTAAAATATTTCAAGGAAATCTAGGAGATCTTTTAAAATTTAGGAGATAGATGCCTTATGGACCAAGCCTGGTAATCCTTAGGCTGTCAAAAACACATACACATATTTAACTTTATACAAATAAAAATGCAAGGGCCAGAAGCAGTGGCTCACACTTGTAATCTCAGCACTTTGGGAGGCCAAGGTAGGAGGATTGCTTGAAGCCAGGAACTCAAGATAAGTCTGGGTAACACAGTGAGATCCCATCTCTACCTCCCAAAAAGTTAGCTGGACTGGGTGGTGAAATAAATGTATAAGTCAAGCACAGAAAGACAAATATTGCATGTTCTCACGCATATGTGGGAACTAAAAAAAGTTGATCTCATAGAAGTAGTGGATAGGACATTTCATAGTTTTGAATGGGAAGATTATATATCATAAAGATGTTTATCCCTCACTAAATTGAGCTGGAACCACACTTATAGCCTTAGCTACTCAGGAGACTGAGGCGGGAGGATTGCTTGAGCTTGGAAGTTTGAAGCTGCAGTGAGCTATAATTGTGTTACAGCACTCCAGCCTAGACAACAAAGTGAAACCCTATCATATATCATATATATATATCCTTTATGTAGCAAAAAAATCATAAATAAATTTTAAAAATAGACATGAAAGATCTGGAAAAAATTTTAAGCAGAAGACAAAGTATTTATATAAGAAATATATACTTATATCTATAATACACTCTTGTGAATTGACTAAAAGCCCCCTAAATAACCCAATTAAAAAAACACAAAGAATATTAGCAGGAGAGCAAATTTGGTAGCCTACAGGCATATGCTTTCAAAGGACATAGTCAAGAACAAGATACAAAAATTTTGAAAGAATGTATAAAGGTAGGACAAAAATATAGCAGAAAAATACTGTGAAAGGAATTTAGTTTTACCAATATTTAAATCAGTATAATCAGGGAGAATAATTTTTACAGGAACAAGAGAAAATTTTATGTTGTTAAAAGATACATTCCATTAAGAAGATATGTTATGAGCATTTATAATTCAACAGCATAGTGTTAAACTATTCGAAAAAGCATCAATAGAAATGAAAGGTGAAATTGACAATCACAAATTAACTGATCAAGTGGACAAAAAATTAAAGAAGTAGAATGTTTCAATAAAACAATGAACCAAATTGATCTAATTTTCATATATATTTAACAGACAAAATACCTTTCTCCACCAAACACATATGGAATCTTGAAAAAAAGCCATCATTTAGACCATAATGGCCAAAAGAAAACATCATGCAGGCTACATTTACTGACCACAGTTCAATAAAATTAGAAATTAAAATCAAGTAATTATATCAAGAATAATGAAGAAATCAAAGTCAAATTATCTGTTTGAAAATTTAGTCTGAGCATAGCCACTCATGCCTGTAATCCCAGCACTTTGGAGGCCGAGGCAGGCTTGCCTGAGCCCTGGAGTTAAAGACCAGCCTAGGCAGCATAGCAAGACATTGACTCCACAAAAAAAATACAAAAAATGAGCTGGGTGTGGTAGCATGTGCCTTTAGTCCCAGCCACTCAAGAGGCTGTGACAGGAGGATTGCTTGAACCTAGGCGGTCAAGACTTAGGTGAGATGTGATGATGCCATGGCACTCCAGCCCGGGTGACAGAGAGAGACCTTGACTAAAAAGGGAAATAAAAAACACAAAACAAAAAAGAAAATTAAAATATCTTTCCTAATAACTGAAGTAAAAATGTAATTATAACAGAACATATCACTATCATAAATAAATGATGCGCACACTAACTTACCAAAACTGCAGAGAAACCAATATTCAGAGGAACCTTTATTTCTTTAAGTGGCATTTATTTAGAACCCAAGGAGACTGAAAATTAATTAACTAAGCTTTTAACTTAAGAGACTAGAAAAAAATAGTAAGATATACCCAGACCAAAGTCCTTTCCATTATAGGTCATTAAGGCTTCTTTTGAATGGAAGTTTGAAATATCATTCCTTTGTCTTTGTTGATGCTTATTATTTAATTTTAATATTTAGATATTTGCTTTTCTACCATATAGAGAAAGCCTGACTATAAATTTTACTTATCCACAAAATAGAAGAATCCAAAGTTTCAGTGTCTACTGCTGCAGTCTGCTTTGGCTAAGGAGTAGTCATTAAGGGACAGAAAACTCTAGAACAAAAACACTCTTAGGTGTCTTTAAACTGCCAGGAAACAGTTTGAAAGCTGTCTGAGAATAAAGGAAAAGCATTGCTCTTTGGAATATTAATGTAAAGAGCTGTCTTTGTAGTGAGCAGGAACTTCTGTGTGTATTATTTACAGTTAGGAAAATGTTTTCATTTACAGTATGCATTTTTATGGTATTTCTTTGAGAATTTTCTCAAGAGGGCCGTGTGTCAGTTTCCCTTCATGATTTTGCACGTGAAGCTTGAGGAGATGTCATTTGCACCTCACTCTGAAGATTCTTTATTCTTAATGGTGCTCCATAACTCCACTTAAAAAAACAAATCAATAGAGCATCTACTAAAATAGGACCCACAGTAAGTTATTTCTCTTTTTTGAACTTTTCATCAGTCATTTTGAGTCAATGGACCCAATGCTGGGATTTTTCCATTCACTTGACATCTGAGTCTCACTCACCTTGTATGTGTCTCAACCCTTATTTCTCTGCCTGGCCCTGGCCCTCCCTAATGCTAATTACATTCTACTCTGCTGTGAGAGGGTCCCAGGAGCCTACGTTTCTTCTCCTTTGTTGAAATCCTTCTCTTTCCTTACAGCGTACACCTGCATCCCATCTTCTCGGAAGATCTCAATGAACTACTAGGAAGAAGGTCTCAGATGTCCTAGGGCCCAGTCGTCCTCCTTTCAGAGGTGATTTACTGGTTGACTTTAATGGTCACCTTAAATTACTTACTTGAGATGAATGATTAGAGGATCTGAGCTGCTAGATTATTCTCAGTCTGGGAAATAATTGTTTTTTATATAGTCAAAGATGTTTATGTGGCAGAGGAATTATGGCTAGGATGGGAAAAAAAAATACTTATGCTGCATCAGTAGCTTTCCACGCCCTATAGACTAAAATCCAGGCCTCTTGGCTTGCTAGTAAAGACTGGTCATAAATTGTCTTGACTCACATTTCTCATCTCTTTTCTTTTTCTTGCCTCCACAAGCTTCACTAGAGGAATTATTCCCTGAACATTCCATGATGATTCTAGTAGCTTCATTTAATGGTGCCTCTGCCGGAAGTGCTCTCTTGCTTTCATGACTATAGCCACCTCCTTTCCAATCGCCCGTAAAACATCCCAGTTCTCTTCCACAAACGTTCTCATGCACTACTTTCTACTCATTGCCATCCAATTATACAATAACTCTTGAGTTGTTGCACATGAATGCTTGATTTGCCTGTGTTTTAAACATGCATTTGAAAAGTTATTTTATATTTTATAATTATAGATTGTGCAGGTTTGTGACATGGGTGCAGATTTGTGACATGGGTGTATTGCGTGGCGGTGATGTTTGGGCTTCTGTGGAACCTGTTACCCAAATAGTGAACATAGTACCCAATAGGTAGCTTTTCACCTTTCTTCCCCTTTCTCCCTCCCCCTTTTTGTGGTCCTCAGTGTCTATTATTTCCATCTTCAAGTCCGTGTCCACCCATTGTTTAGCTTCTATGTAAGAGCGAGAACGTAATGTGTGTTATTTGATTTTCTGGTTCTGAGTTCATTCACTTAGGATAATGACCTCCAGATCCACCCATGTTGCTGCAAGGTACATGATTTTACTCTTTTTAAAATTTGCCTGTTTTGATGTTAGCAGATGTATGCTCTTTGAACACAAGATAATGTGGTATTCTTCTAGTTCTCATAATACAATGCTTCCTGCACTATTATTTGGCTCCTGTATACTATTAATTGGTTAGTGATTAATTGGTATGTAAGTAATATGGAAACAGATCTTATATTCTTTACGTTTTTAATAGTATTTTCATGTTGGAGGTCTGAGCTGACAATGATGTCTCCGGAACGAAGTATGAAATTATTATTTAAGCAACTGCAAAAATACAGATATACCATATGGTGGCAGCAGAGGCACATCATTCTTTTTGCAGGTTTCTATGGTACAACTTCAGTCTACCAGTAATTGTGATTACCCTATTAGTGAATTGAAAAATATTGTAAGTGTCCAAATAATAAGCAAGAAAGTTTAATTAACTGTTATAGAATCAAAACTTCTTAATATAAGTAAATTAGAAAAGATCTTTGGATTTTTAATTGTCTTTATGTGCAAAAGTGTCTCTCTTGCATCTTAAATTCTAGAACGCCTCCATATTGTTTTGCAACCAGATTCCTCTTCTTTACTGTCTTTTCCCTCTCTACTGTAAAAGTTTCATGAACATTAGAGTGATGTTTTAGGAGATTTGGATTCTGGGACTGGGGTCATTGGTGGCTCATAGAATATGGTGCTGAGTAAAATGTGGACCTATACAAATTCCTGCTGTGGATAGGACACCCTGTTCTTTTGTAGACAGGCTTCTTCTTAGGCATCATGCCTAAGTTTAATTTCCATGTGTAAAGTCATTCTTAAAGTATGTAAACTGAAACAGATGTTAGTACTCCGAGAATGCATTTGGTGCACGAAGGAACAGTTCCCTGCCTCTTTTTCTACTCCCACTTGATTTTAAAAGCCCCTTTGAGTAGAAAAGGGCTTCTGGAGAACTGCCCAGTGTCTTTGACCCCATTAGTGTGTAGCAATTCATTCCTGGGAAACAGTTGTCTAAAATAAATATTAGATACTGCTTGCAACTTCTTTCTTAATAACAGTATGATTTTCTTTTCTTCTCTATCAATGTCAAGCTTTAAACTTTTTTTTAAATTAGGAAGATGGTCACCCTAAAAATATGGGTTTTTAAAACCAAACTAGAACTTATTGATATAAGCATATGAATAATAACACTGAACCTCTATTTTTCAAAAGAATAGCAGTAATAGTCAGATGTTCCTTCGAGACCTGTACAATTTTCACTGCTGTAGTTCCAGATATTAAAGTACTATATTGATATGGGAAATATTTTGAAAGTCTTTGAGTATCTAAATTATATTGGTAATAGTTCATGAATAGATTTCTAACCATGTGATGATTTGTGCTTCCAATAATTTTTTAAAATGACATTATAAGAAATAACATCTAGTTATTTTCTTTTCTTTCCTTTTCTGTCTTTCCCTTTCTCTTTTTAAATATATTTATTTCTATTTTTTAAGTCTCACTTTCTCTCCCAGGCTGGGCACAGTGGCCTGATCATGGTTCACTGTAGCCTCGACCTCCTGGGATCAGGTGATCATTCTGCCTCAGACTCCCAAGTAGCTGGGACTACAGGCGCATGCCACCATGCCCAGCTACATTTTTTATTTTTTGTAAAGACAATGTCTCACTATGTTGCCCAGGCTGGTCTCGAACTCCTGGCCTTAAGCAACCTCCTGCCTTGGCCTCTCAAATGTACTAGGATTACAGGGATGAGCCACTGTGGCTGGCCTATTTTTAAATATATTTGTTGAGGTCCTACTTCAGGTCCTATGCTAGGATCAACAAGATGATTAAAACTGCCGGGAGCGGTGACTCACACCTGTAATCCCAGCACTTGGAGAGGCAGAGGCAAGAGAATTGCCTGAGCCCAGGGGTTCGAGACTAGCCTGGACAACATAGCGAGACCTCATCTCTACACTAAATCAAAAAATTAGCTGGGCTTGGTGGCTTTGGGAGGCTGAGGTGGGAGTATTGCTGGAGTCCAGGAGTTTGAGACCAGTCTGGGCAACATAGTGAAACCTCGTCTCTGTAAAACAACAGAAAAGTTAGCAGGGTGTGGTGGTGCACGCCTATAGTCCCAGTTACTTAGGAGGCTGAGGTAGAAGAATAGTCTGAACCCAGAAGGTGGAGGCTGTGGTGAGCGCTCAAGCATGGGCAACAGAGCAAGACCCTGACTGAAAAAAAGGAACTCTGGTATGGTTTCCTTACAGATTCATGGGGGGAGTTAGGTGGAGAATAGAAAGAAGGGGTGAGGCCAGGGTTAGCTATGCTTGAAGGTTTGGAACATGAAATGCAAAATTTTCTTTAACTGTAAGTTAATACTTATATTTCTAAAGGACTTTGATCTATTACTTCGAGAGGATACTATAAGACATTTTTTTCTTTCCATAGTAAATGTTTAGATAGATATTCTTTTTTTTGAGTTGAAGTCTCACTCCGTCGCCCAGACTGGAGTGCAGTGGCCACTCCCGGTCACCTCAGCTTTGACCTGCTGGGCTCCGGCCATCCTCCCGCCTCTGCCTTCCAAGGAGCTGGAACTACAGGCGCGTGCTACCACGCCTGGCTAATTTTTGATTTATTGTAGAGATGAGGTCTCACCAAGTTGCCCAGGCGGGTCTTGAACCCGCGGGCTCAGGAAATCCGCTCACCTCAGCTTCCCGAAGTGCTGGGATTACAGGCTGAGCCACCGAGCCCAGTTTAGATAGATATTCTTAACATTCATGAGTTGCCTGTTAATTGCATTCATAAAATATGTGAATTCACTAGAAATTTAGGCACTCCATGTAGATTTGTATTTTTGCTTTGCTATACAAACAAAAAAGCCTTCTTGAATGTTTCTGTATATCCAATCATTCAAGTCCATACATATTTAGCTTCTAGATTTTTTTTTTTTTTTTTTTTTGAGTTGGGGTCTCACTCTCACTCTGTCAGGCTGGTGTGCAGTGGCAAGATCACAGCTCACTGCACCCTTGACTTCCTGGGCTCAGGTGATCCTCCTGCCTCAGTCTCCTGAGTAGCTGGAACTACAGGCACAAACCACCACGTCCAGCTATTTTTTTGTAGAGAAAGTCTAAAGTCTCTTTATGTTGCCTAGGCTGGTCTCAAACTCCTGGGCTCAAGCAATCCTTCTGCCTCAACTTTCCAAAGTACTGGGATTATAGGCATGAACCACTCCTCTTGTTTTTTCTTTTTTTTTTTTAAGATAGGGTTTCACTCTTGTCACCCAGGCTGGAGTACAGTAGTACTGTCATGGCTTACTGCAGCCTCGAGCTCCTGGACTAAAATGATTCTCATGCCTCAGCTTTTCAAATAGGTGGAACAACAGGCCCATGCCATCATGCCCGGCTAATTTTTCTATTTTTTTGTAGAGACTGGGGTCTTGTTTTGTTGCCCAGGCTGGTCTTGAACTCCCAGCCTCAAGCGATCCTCCTGCTTTGGCCTCCCAAAGTGCTAGGATTACAAGTGTGAACCACCACACCCAGCCAGCTTCTAGATTAAGACACAAGCTGTAGTGAAAAATGATACATATGTATGATTATAATGCTGTATTAGTAATTCATTGTAAGTTGGACTTTATTAATGGTCAAGTTTGATGGCTAAACGATAGCTCTAGTTATATTAAATATAATGCAAATAATTTAAATATCTAGGTAGTATTTTCCTCACAAAGTAAAACAAAGTTTAAAGCATATATGGAGAAATATATTTTCAAACAATAAATTCCACGTCATTTTGTCTAGCTTTTAGAAAAGATGATGGAGATGTTTTGACTGCTTTCTGTTTAAGTTCTCTACTTCTATATTTGGTAATTGTTTTATTCTCAAATCATACATCTTTTGATTTTGACACTAAAGTCTTGGCTATATAGAAAAAAAGATAAATTATTTTGGGGGACATATGTGGATGTCTTTAAAAATGTTATTGGAAATGTGGTCCAAAGTATATCCAGATACAACATTAAGAGAGAAGCTTTGGTAGTGCTCTTTCATTTGAGGCCTGACATTGAACGCCCTCTTTATTTTTTCAGCCTTAATTATAATTATAAAGCAAACATATTCTAAGTGCTCTACTTTCCATTTTAAAGTTTTCATCAAACTGTGGTTTGGGAGTGGAGAGAAAACTATTATGACATTCTTTAGGTTTCTTAGTCTGCATGAGTGATTTAATAAATAAACAGTAAAGCTTCAGTGATTTCATTTATGAAAGGCACTTGGAAAAAGAATTGGTTAATTTGTCACAAATAAATTCAATCTTATAAGGAGATATTATAGCATTTATTTTTCCATTAAAGTAATTCTATTTTTAGAATTAAATGAATAGTGGGCTTTTTTTTTTTAAGTCAAACTCTCAATCAGTTGCCCAGGTTGGAGCACAGTGGCACGCTCGTGATTACTGTAGCCTCGACTTATTGGGTTCAGGCTATCCTTCCACCTCATTCTTCCAAGTAGCTGGGATTACAGTTGCATACCACCACACCTGGCTAATTTTTTTATTTATTGTAGAGACGAGGTCTTGCCAAGTTGCCCAAGCTGGTCTCGAACCCCTGGGCTCATGTAATCCTCTTGCCTCTGCCTTCCAAAGTGATGGGATTACAGTTATGAGTCACCATGCCCGACTGTGAATAGTTTTTATGAAATTAAATGGTAGCTTTTCTCTGAATTTTTGCAATTATTGGAGGTTTTCCACCTTCTCTCTCAATTAGAAGTAGAAATCTAAATCTCATTTCTAAGGCTTCTTACAGACATTATTAATAACAAACTAGCAATAATTTCTTGTTTCATCAATTTCTTCCAGAATATTTAGTATAGAACAAAGCTAAGTGGACAATTAGACTTGAATTTCTGATTGACTAGGGAATCAAGAGTGAGTTTAAGCTGAGTGTGGGTGCGCACACCTGTAGACCCAGTTACTCAGGAGGCTGAGGTTGGGGATCACTTGAACCTAGGAGTTTGAGGTTGCAGTAAGCTTTGATTGCACCACTGCATTTTATCTCTGGGTGACAGATTGAGACCTCATCTCTAGAAAACAAGTGTGGATTTATAAAAAGTAATAAAATGTAAGGGTGTTTCTATAATTCTGTGAGTAGAATCTATCCTGTGTCATTTTTGTGAGTAAAATTTTCTGTTGGAACAAAAGCATACCATGACTGAGAAAAAAAGAAGAAAATGTTTATTAAAGAAGAACAAATGCCATGAAGTGAAAATTTTACAAATAAAACTTCAAATAAGGGAATGAATGGGTGCTGAGTTTTAGCTAATGACTGGTCATGAAACTTAAACTTGAACTCAGATGTTGGACACCCTCAGTTATTCTACTCCTTTGTTTCCAGGCTGGATTTCTGCAACCAAAGAAGAATAAGTAATTCAGTTAATTATATCAAAACACTGGGCAGACTCACAAATATACCTGGATAACAGGATACTGTGGTTAACTGGTTGTGTTAAGATTTAAATGAAATGCCCCTTTTGTCACTCTACATCACTGCTCACCAGAATCGTGGAGATGGTGGCTATATCCTGTATGTCTTCCATCTGGTGTTTAGATGATGTAAAGTGGATGATGGCAGAAAGATAAATTAGTAGAGATGAATCATGCTATTTCAATATTTATTAAACTCCAACTTAAAGAATGAGTTTTCAAGGCCACCATGGTCACTGAGTTTTATTCTCTGGGTTGTTTTCCTTTTGATGACTCACATACTGTGGTCTTCAGATCAATCTCAAGAATTATAGTCACAGATTTTTCAATAGTCTCGTTAGAATGTAGTATGCCAACTCTATATACATATTGATGCTCTCTATGTACTTTCCACATCACACCTTTGAGGCAAAAAACAAAATTGGGCATGTGGTCAGACACTATAGCTCAGGAGCAGTCCCCAACCTTTTTGGCAGCAGGGACTGTTTCGTGGAAGACAATTTTTCCACGGATTGGGTGGGGGAATGGTCACAACATCAGGCATTAGATTCTCTTAAGGAGCGCAAAACCTAGATACCTCGTGTGTGCAATTCACAATAGGATTTGTGCTGTTTGAGAATCCAGTACCGCCGCTGATCTGACATCAGAGGGCCATCCACCTCCTGCTATGCAGCCCTGGAAGAGACACACACACACACACACACACACACACACACACACACACACACACACACACACACGTGTGCGTGCACATGCGCGCAGTCCCCATTATAGCTTATATGCAATGAGCAATATGAATATGGTAATGTTTGTGGGATTGAATTAACTTACCTTTGGCTTCAGTTTCAGCTACAGCCTCTGAATTCAGATACATTATTATTTTTACTCAGGTTTATATTCATTTACCATTGTCTTTCACGTAGAAAGAATAATGGCTCTCTTACTTGAGATGAGTCCTTTGTGTGAAATTATTGGCTAACTAACAGCAAAATTTCTTTACAACCTCAGGTTAAACAGTATTTCATCTTGATCTGTAAATCAAGCACAGGAATCTGGGTCAACTCAATCTTGGTTTGAATGACCTGCAGTAAAGTGGTCTACTTTCGCCATCAAAAATATTACATCCTCATTAAAAGATCTTTCATCTGCCATAGTGAGATCTGGAGTTTAAGTTGCTATTACTGGAAAGACAACCTTAATATTTTTATTTTCCCAGAACATGAAAAACAGAGAAATTCTCATTCCCTCACTACATGTCAATTGTTACAATTGTCTTAAAGCAAAGAAAACGGAGCCTGCGTTTGTTCAGTACAATGGAATGAGTAAAGATGTTTGGTCTTGTTGTAGTATTCCTACAAGTTAATTTATTTTTTGCTTTAGAAGGAAATTCTATTTTCATTAAAATTATGTCTCCGGTGTAGGTGATTTGTGAATGAAGGAGCTGGACATGGAGTCAGTCTCTCAAGCCTATTTACATTCTTAATCATACACAGCTGCTGAGATGATAAAGGAGTTTGGATTTTTCAAAGGCAGAAAGAGTTTTATCTTTTGCGATTCAAACATTAAATTATAGTCATAGCAAAACAACACCAAGCAACATAATAGCTTAGAAAACTAAGTTATGAAGAAGGTGGATGTCCCTTTCCATGTGTAGGGAACCTCGTTTTAGGTATTCTGACCTCAGCTTTAAGTACATTTGTAAAATCTTTACTTAGACGCAAAACAGCTGTAGCTGTTTTGAGTGACATAAACATTCCCCTACACCTCCTGTAATTCTTACACTTTCCAGGACTCAAGTCAAAGGATTTTAAAACGTTGCAGTTTCTTCTTATCATGCACTTTCCACATCATCTACCTTTTAAACTAAATAGCATTTTATAAGAAATTTTTCCAGGCATGGAGTTCAAACACTCACTTAAAGTAAACAGCTTACAAATGGTTGAAAAACACCAACCCTGAAACTCAGTAAAAGCTTAAAATATTCTCTTATAGTAGAGCCATGAACAGATCTTCAAGTGCGTTTCCTGCTAGGGGTGAACATGGCCAGCACAGACAGTACAAATTAATACACGTTCAACAGATATTTGAGTTGAAACAGACAAGCCAATTACATTTCTTTTCCCTTTTAGTTTATAGAGAGTGATCCAGTTTCTTCAGCCCCTATAAAGTCCAGCTCCATCTTTCTCAGTGCTTTTGTGATGACTTTTCTATAAGTAATTTGTATCAACAGTGTTAAGACGAGATCATCTTCCGTCATCACTGGTGAATTTCCCACACCTTAGAAACTGTATTAACAGATTAATAAGCTGCTTCTTGGCACCTTGTATCGGAATAACATCCTGCTCGTGACTTTTAATGTATAAGTAAACCAGTTTAACCAATTTTTAAATGATTGTCCTAGTTTCTTGACTAGAGATCAGAGCTGGGTTAATTATGTTTAGTTTCCAAACTGAAATTTTCTTGTAAGAGTTTAAGGGGTATATTTTCTTGTGGATCTTAGCAGGGATAACTTGAGTTTAGATTAAGGAGGGTTATGATGATAAGAATATAACGTGGCAGGAATAAAGTTAAATTTAAAAGTTTTAGCAATATATGCTTTTTGACGATCTTAGACATTTCTGAACACAAGTCAACTTTTACTAGTGTCTTATTTCAGAGGTGGTATTGCCCTGGAGATGGAGTTTACCACTTCTTCACTTTATTTGTGAAATATGTTTTTGCCAAAAAAAGATTCATTAAAAGAAATATATCTTTAAAAGGCATAAATTTCATGTTTTTAGATATATAGCATAACATTAAAATGGGTTTGAAATTAAAATTCTCGATTTTGAACACATTTTGATAATCCTTTTTTAACTTTGAATTTATTTTTTCTCTTGTTAAGCTTTACTAGACATTTAGTATTATTTGGAAATGTGAAAATTAATTACTATTTGTAAATGTGCTTTGATCTTAGCTGATATATTTTATCTGTATGTTTTCCTTTAATCACTCTATGAAGTGGTTGCAAAGACTCTAGAAAGAACTAAGCTACTCATATTTATTGCCTTGAATAGAAACGAAAGATTGCAAGTGATACAAGTTAATTTATTAGCCCAAAGCAAAGTTCCTAAAGTATCATAAATGTTGACTAAGTTTTGACATGAGTTTTAAAAATTATCAGAAGAGTCCTGACAGAGTAGCTCACACTGCTTTGGGAAGTCAAGCGGAGAGAATTGCTTGAGGTCAGGAGTTTGAGAACAGCCTGGGCAATATAGCAAGATTCTGTCACTACAAAAAATTTAAAAAAGATTGTCAGAAGAACTCTGACAATATACATTTTTGATTGAAATGTAATAGATTATACCCATCTGGTCTTTTTCTTTTTGTGTGTGTGAGCTGGGGTCTCACTCTGCCCCTCAGGCTAGAGTGCAGTGGTATAGCCATGGCTCACCACAGCCTTAACCTCTCAGGCTCAGGTGATTCTCCCTCCTCAGCCTTTCAAGTAGCTAGAACTATAGTCATGTACCTCCACATCTGACTACTTTTTTGATTTCTTTTTTTTTTTTAAAGCAGGATTTATTGAGAAGACAGAAAATCTCCCACAGCGGGAGGGTACCTGAAGGGGTTGCCTCCTTTTTTGATTTCTTGTAGAGACAGGGTCTTGCCATGTTGCCAGACTGATCTCAAATTCCTGGCCTCAAGCAATCCTCCCACCCTGGCTTCCCAAAGTGCTGGGATTATAGGCATGAGCCATTGCGCCCAGCTCCCATCAGGTCTTACATGCATTTTCCACTGTGAGCATGAACTAAATGTGCAATGGTTTCATCTTTTCCTTTTTTTTTTTTTGCACAGAATTATGTTATATGCCTCTCTTTTGTCTTTTTAACCTAGTTCCCTTTGGTCTGTATTTCCTGCAAGCTTCTCTAGTGGCCAATATGTAGACTGTTCTGTAGAATGCAATAATCTTAAGCAAGTTCTATGACACTAATCTTTTCTAAGAGGCAATTTAATAAACAAATGGATTTCTTATGTTACTGGATTTTTTGTTCACTTGTTTTCATTCACTTAATCCTAACATCTTCTAGTTAGTAATAATAATATTGATAATAATGGCTAATTCTATAAAAAAAATTTCCTGTGTGCCAGGGACTACTTTTACTGGATTATCTGATTTATTTCTCACAGCTGCCCTATAAAGTACAATTATTATCATTTTGTAGATGAGGAAACTGAGACACACAGATACTAAATAATTCATCAAAAGGTAGCCAATGGAAGAACCAATATTTGTACTCTGTCTCTAAAGGAACCTCATCAGGAGTCTGGATAAACACATTGTAGCATATTCATACAGTGGGATACTACTTAGCAATAAAAAAGACAAATTTCTCATACATGCAGCAACATGGGTTGTGGCAAGTAGGATACTGTACAGCCTCCAAGATTTTTACCTCCTGATGTATGATGTATATGTATATATCTCCTCACATAGATGAGGAAATTTATTATGGGAATTGGTTCATGCAATTATGAAGGCCCGTAAGTCCCATGATAAGTCATCTGCAAGCTGGAGAATCAGGTAAGTCAGTGGTTTAATTCATTCTCAGTCTGAAGACCTGAGAACCAGGACAGCTAATGGTATAACTTTCAGTTCAAGGCCAAAGGTCTGAAAATCAGGAGTGTGGGAGTGGCATGGGGGTGGGAAGCTGAAATACAAAGAATATGGATGTCTTCTCAAGAAGAGAGAAGGAATTTACTTTTTCTCTGCCTTTTTGTTCTATTCAGGCCTTCAATGGATTAGATAATGGCCGCCCACATTGGTAAGGGTAGATCTTCTTTACTTAGTCTGATTCAAATATTAATCTCTTCCAAAAACACCCTCATAGACATACCCAGAAATAATACCTCATCAGCTATCTGGGCATGCCTTAGCTCAGTCAAGTTGACATATAAAATTAACCATTATATTACTCAGGTGATTATGTTACATAAAGTGACAAGAGAGAGATTATTATGGATCTTTCTTAATCAAGCTAGTCCTTTAAAAGAAGAAAATTTTATGCAGGTTATAGGAGAGGTGATCGGAGAAGACATGCTTTAATTGACCTGGAAGAAAGCAAATAACTATATTGTAAACTGACTACTGAGGTCATTTGACAAAAAACTGCAGATGACCTTCAGAAGCTGAGAAGAGTCTTCGGCCAAAATCTTGCATAAAAATGGGTCCTCAGATTTACAACCACATAAAAGTAAATTCTGACAACTAGTGAGCGTAGAAAAACACCTAAAAGAACATTGAGCTCCATATAAGAACTAAAAGTTTCTGCTGACATCTTGATGTGAGCCAGAGACTCTACACAGAAAATACAGCCATGTTGTGCCTGAACTTCTGACCTACAGAACTATGAAATAATAAACTTGTGCTGTTACTATGAAATAATAAACTTGTGTTGTTATAAGTTGCTAAAGTTGTGGTAAGTTACATAGCAATAGAAAACGAATGCATAAATAAGCCCCACAGATGTTAAGCTGAGCAAAAGAAGCAGGACACTAAATAATGAAAACTGTATGATTCCTTTTTAATAATAATGTTCTAAAGATGTTCCAAATAGGGAAATTTTCTGGGTAGGTGGAAACACTGTCTTGTGATAGGGGTGTGAGTTACATGATCATATTCATTTGTCAAAATTGTGCTGTCAAGATTTTTGCATTTCAGTATTTGTAAATTATACTTTAAAAACTGTTAGTAGTAATGATACTTGAGTGAGAGGGTTGGGGAGTGCTGACGATATAGACTGAACAACAGTGGTCAAATATTGATAATTATTGAAGTCAGATGATGGGTACATGGGGTCAATGCATTATTTTGATTACTTATTTATGATTGAAATATTCTGTCATTTTTTTTTTTTAGAAAAGGCTTCTCAGATGATTCTAATCTTTTATCTGAGTCCAGAGGCTCCCTTTATTTTCAACCATCCCTTTACCCAGCAAGCTCCCATTATGATATAGTCTACTTGGAGTTTATCTCGCCCCTGTGCCACTGCATCATTATACAAGGACAGGGGTCTTTTCCTGGGGTATTTTACTTAATGAATCTAGCTATGCCCAGCCCAGATATTCTACTCTGTGGGATTAGAACACTCTGGGTATCATGTGTACTCTGCTACTTTCTCCACTTGTAAGTTTGCTGTCCAGTGAAATTTAAGCTTATAACAGGTGTTTCTAGAACTGTTTTTTGTTTCCCTTGAACAATAGGTATTGACTGTGGAGAATAACATAGTACTCTTCCCAGTACTATAATTTTTTTATATGTACAAATAATGGGATAGTTCAACTGAACACATCTACCTTTGGGTTATGTCAAGTCACTAGCAGAGCTAGTAATTGATAGCTCTGATTTTTGTCAGCCACCACTACCCCAAAGCACAAAATCCTTTTAATAGGTGGGTCATTCAGAATTCCCACAACAGCAAGTTTTCTAAGAAAAAAATAAAACAGGAGAAATAATAGGAGAGAGAACATTTTGTAAACATTGCCAAATGTCCTAGATGTTGGAGCATTTTTACTTGGTTCCTTTTTCCTTTTTTTCAGATTTAATTCTTGATATGGATGTTTTAAGTTATTTAAGCTTACACTAGTTATTAGCATACACTAATAGTGTGCTTAGAATTTTTTAATATGAAAATTTAAGTGATATAGTATAAAAGGAAGAGAGTAGCTAAAATCCAGCAGGCTAAAAAATGAAATAAAAAAACTCATGGGTTAGAGAGTTACCACTTCTGTCAATGTTTGACTATGTTGTTTAAAACTGGTTTTTCTGTTGAGAATGACTATACAATATGGGTAACATATTAAGAAAAGAACATCTATATGAAGGCTACCAAGAATGACTATACAATATGGGTAACATATTAAGAAAAGAACATCACATAGCTACCAAATATTCTTAAGCCAAGATTTGAAAGAAGAGGGAAACTAACAAAAATGAGTTCAGTATTTGGTGACACTTTTTTCCTTCAGAAAATTGTAGATTTCAAAACTGAAATTAGTGGCGGGAGGGATGAGAAGCTGAGTTGATTTTCTCTGATTATTATGAAGAACTGAAATTTAGAATTGAAAGTTTAGTCAAGGAGCTAAACCGCCACATATCTTTTCAGTTGGGACCTTCAAAAGATGCATCCTAGAGTGAGAGTAACCCAGAAAAGCCCTTATAGCAACTCTAAGTTCTTAATTGGATTAAAGTAAATTTCTCTTAGTTCTAATGCTTGATAAAAGCAAACCTAACTCTCTGGAGAAAGATAAATCTAGATCCTCAAATTATTTTTACAGTCTTTTAAAATCTGCAATGTATGTCAACCAATATCTATCTAACCTATTCACACACAAAGACAAGAATTGATCAAAACCAAGAATGATAAAAATATACACTCAAGAGATCCAGATGCTGGTGTTACCTAAATACCTTTATAATAACCATGATTAACAGTCAAGGAGGAATAATTTTGTCAGAGAACTAACAACTCTAAAAAACACATGAACATTTTAGAACTCATAAACAACTGAAATAAAGAACTAGTGGGTAATCTAATGGCTTATTTGACACCGCTAAAGAGAAAGATAATAAGTAGTTATATAGAGAAAAGAAAGTGCTCAGATAGAATAAAAATGTACAAAATGAAATAAGAAATATATGAGACAGTGCAAAGTTCTGACATATGTGTAGCAGAAATTCTAGAAAAAGAAAAAAGAATAGAGTATAAGCAATATTTGAGAACATAATGATTTAGAAATTTTCAAACAAATTAAGGAAATTAAGCCACATATTTGAGAATTGCAATAGATGATTAACAGGATAAATACCAAGAAAAACATATGTAGACAAATTATAATAAAACTGCTGAAGTGCTTAGCAAAAGTGAGGAAACAAAAAGCAACAAAGAAAATCATTAAATCAGACCAAATAAAGAGATCTATTACTATCAAATGAGACACAATAAACTTGACAGTTGACTTTTTAACAAAAACAATGGAAGGTAAAAGACATTGAAATAATAACTCAAAGTGATAGAAAATATTATATGTAATATAACATAAATCAGCCACAAAAAATTCTATTCCACAAAATATACCATTCAAAAAGGAGTGCAAAATAAAGAAATTTAGATAAACAAAGACTGAAAGAATTTATCTTCAGGATATGTGTACTACAAGAAATAATATTGAAGTACTTCATACAGTAGGAAAATAATCCGAACTGAAAGCATAAAAATCCAGAAAGAAACAAAAAACAATAAAATTATAAATATATGGAAATATCCAACTGAATATTGATTGCATTAACCAATGCAATTACATGCTGCTGATTTTAAAATATGTAACAAAACAGCACAAAGAATGAAAGAATATATAGAGCTCAATTATTCTAAGATCCTTACATCGACAGTACTAAATGATCAAAACCACAATTAAAGTGGAAAACTTTAACATAGCCTCTCTAAGAAACTGATAGATTGTGTAGACATGGAAAAATATAGAAGATTTGAATAATAACAAACATTATCTAATAAATAAATATGTATATACAAATGTGAGCTGCACTCAGCAACCAAAGAATACTTACATGAACTATTTGCCATAACAAGGCTGGTTCAACACATTTCATCAGATTGAACAGCAGATGAACATCAGATTGAACTTCAGAATATGTTCAGTGAGCTCAGTGGAACTGTGCTAGAAATCAATGACAAAATGTTAACCAGAAAATTTTCAGGTGATTAGAAAATAAACAATACTGTTATGAATAATCCATAGGTTTAAAGAAGCATTGTCAGAAAAATTAGCAACCATTTTTAACTGAATGCTAATGAAAATATGATGTATTAAAATTTGAGGGATCATATAAAGCCCTGCTTAGAGGTAAACTCAGTTTTTAATAAATTCATTGTACATGGCTAAATCAACTCATTTTAAGAAGATGGGAAAAAACCAGCAAATTAAGCTAAAAAAGTAGAATAGAAAGAAGGGTGAGAATACAAATCAATAAAACAGACAACAAATATACAATAGAGGAAACTTTTAAAAGCCAAAATTTGATTTTTTTTTTTTTTTGGTTACATATATTAAGCCATTTATTATAGGCTAGTGATGTCTCAAATGGTGGAGCATCTACTGGTCTTTCAATTCCTTCAGTCTTCTGATGGAAGACTTTACCGTGACAGCAGAAGTGGTATTGTAGGTCCAGGCTCCACTAGCTACTGTTTTCATGCAAGAACCACAGTGCCAGGTGCCCACAGCGCGTCTCTTCATCTTGGTTTGTCACAGAAGGAGCAAGTATACTTGGCATGCTGATCTCGATCTTCTTCACCATCTTCCAGAGCGAGGCCCCATAGAGGTCTCGTATTTACTGATGATTCCGAACTTCTTGGTGCGTTTGGCCGATCTAGGATGTGCAGGGAATGACACTCACAATCCAAAATTTGATTTTTATAATAGATTAATAAATTTGATAAATATTTGGTATAATTAATCAAAGAATAGAGAAAAAAGACACAAATGTTCACTATTTGGAGAAAAAAAAAGATATCACAGATTGTACAAACATTAAAACAATGATAAAAATATTATAAACAAACATTTACTAATAAATTTGAAAATAGATGAACAATTTTCTTAAAAACTCAATAAAACTGACATGAATGAAAAAGAACATAAATCCTAGATTTATTAGAGAAATTGAATCAATAAGTGAAAACCTTCCTGGCTGAGATTAAATCTTACCTTCAAAAGCACAATGTCTGCTTCACAGTAGTGCTGAGGTAATACTAGTTGAATGAGTGAATAAGAATTGAAATATTCTTACTGTATTGCTTGCATTTGTTTATGCATCTATCTCTTCTACTAGGTCATGAGCTCCTTGAATGTAGTATGGTTGTCTTAGCTATCTTTGTGTTCCTAGCTTCCAGCACCGGTATTTATAACTGGTAAATAAAGGTTTATTGAATAATTGAATTAAAAAGAAAAAGGGCTACTACTGTTTACCGAGTGCTTTCTATGCACTACCTCAATGCTAGAAACACTTATCTCATTTATTCTTAATTATATTTCTATAAGAGAGGAGTTTTTAGTCTCATGAGGGGACTACATCTTAAACCCGCTAATTCATGTTTGTGCTTTGAAATGGCAGAGTTATTATTTGAATATGAATTTGAACTGTCTTCAAAACCAATTTTTTTCCACTATACCAGTGGTTTCCAAAACTGATGACATGTACACAACGGGTACTCAAAGAAAGAAAATTTTAGAGAAAAGCAAACTGAGACTGAGAGAGATGAAATAATTTTTCTGAGATCACACACTGTAGCTTTTTCATCAATTACATTTACTATTAAGAACAATAACCATGAGTTTCTTAAGCTTTATAAAGTTTAATAAAACTAATACCAGTGAGAATTAGGACCAAATGCTAATAATATTTCCTATTTTTAGGCAAAAGGGGCTTGGTTTCTACTCTAGTCCAAATGGCCTGATTTCCATCTAGTATATATATATATATATATATATATATATATATACTTTGTAAATAGTATGGTATAATTACCAACAAAACAAAAAAATGTAGCTACTACGGTTCTTGCAAAATTAGCCAATAGCTTCTTAAGAATGGCTTTCTATAATGTCTTTGCTCCACATTTTATTTAGAAATGTGAACTATACTGGGCTCAGTGGCTCAGCCTGTAATCCCGTGCCTTTGGGAGGCTGAGGTGAGTGGATTGCCTGAGCCCGCGGGTTTGAGACCCACCTGGGCAACTTGGTGGAACCCAGCAGGTCGAGGCTGCGGTGGCCAGGAGTGGCCACTGCATTCCAGTCTGGGCGACACAGTGAGACTCCAACTCAAAAAATAAAAATAATAAATAAATAAATAAATTCATTAAAAAAAAAGAAAGAAAAAGAAATGTGAACTATCAGCTATATTTTCCTAAGACTAACTAATATAAGTTTAGTAGTGATACAAATTTTTCAAGTTTATCTGAGATATTTAAGATAAAAACCAAAAGAAGTGCCTATGAAAATATGGAAGCTTTTTTAAAAATTATGGATTCCAAGTGTATGCTTAAAAGTAGTTTTTAAAAATAGAAGAAGAGACTAAAATTTGGCCTAAAAATTATGATATGCTTTGATTAACTAATTAATGAAATCCTCTCCAGCTTCAACCCACACTATGCATTCATTTATTCATTTATTTCATTTTAATTCATAATGTAAAAGTTATCTTTGTTCAAAGGATCATGAATGGTATAAAAAATCTTAAGTTATATGAAAAGAGATACAGTAAATTATGCAGAGAATCTGACAAAAATCTTTGGTATTTTTGAGTCTTTTATCTTTTATTAAAATTAAGTTATACTTATCATCTACTAGGGTTTTAAAAGATAATCTTAATTTTGTTCTTTTTAAAATTTTGATTTATTTTATTTTTTATTATTTTTTAGAAATAAGGCCTTGCTATGCTATTCAGGCCAGTCTTGAGCTCCTGGCCTCAAATGATCCTCCCACCTTAGCCTCTTGGGTAGCTGGCATTACAGGTGTGAGTCTCTATGCCTGACTTGGAGGTAATTATATTGACCGAAAAATTCATTAGATAACTATGCTTATAGTGACTCACACTTCTCTGGTATCTTTTTATCTAAAGAGCTTTGTGGAAGATTCAATAATAGACATTATATTCTAAGAATATAACACAAATTCTGGAGCTGCTGTAAACCATCTCATGAAAAGACAAATCTAAAATGAATGATGGAAACGAAGTGTGTAATTCAAGGCTAGTTATTGTTTAATAATTAACAATTCTGTAAGATGGAAGATTCTCATGAGGACACTTCTGTTTGCAGAGAGCTAATGTGCTCTTCCGTGGTGGAGAACAGAGAAAGGAAACCAGCTCTATCGTGTCTCTTCTTAGAAGGCTAATAGCCCCTTTCTAAAGTCTCCATTCTCATGACCTAATTACCTTACAAAGGCCCCCATCTCCAAATACCATCACATTGGGAATTAGGGTTTCCAAGCTGTAAATTCTGGGGGGGCACAAACATTCTGTCCATAGAAAACCCTCCCAAGAGTATTCATATTTTAAAAGGGAAACTGTGTGTGAAAAATCTAAAGCCATGTTCTTTCTCAAAATCTCCCTGATATTCCTCAATTCATATTATGTGGTTATCTCCCATGGTGCACTACTACTCTATCTAGGTTAAAATCAACATCATCTAGGAACAGCTTACTTTTTCTGCTAGAGGGATAGGCCTTCTGAAAGGACATATGACTGTGAGGACTCAAGCGATTGTCCAGGATTGGTTGCCTGTGGTGAAGAGGAGCGCCTAAGGTGAGGTCTCATTCAGTTACTGATTAATAAAGCTGAATATAGGAAAATGGCCTACAGCAGAGGGGGAACATAAAAAATTTGGCTGAGAAGAAACGAAAATTAAGTGAACAGAATATCTTTTAAGGCAGTAAAGGCAGACAGGCAACTGGGAGCTAATGTTACAGTGTAGGTCTCACATGCCATGAAAAGCCAGACATTAGTATGTCTTGCCACTGTGACTGGGAAATATTGAGGAAATTTTGGCATCAAGTAAAGGCACTTGCAAATTCATTTCTTTTGGGAATCTAGGAATAGCAGACAGGACAAACAATGTAAGAATAAAGGGATAAAAACTAGTTATCGAAAGACCCAGTTGTCACTTTAAGACTAATGATTCTATGTAGATTGGGAAAGAGTTTGTTTGCATCAGTGTTGTTCAGAGGAACCCAACTTTAAATCTCCCTGTTATAAACAGCATTCCTAAAATCATGAACCCACCTCATTAACCATGAGACATTATACAGATACTATTCTGACAATGACTCATCCTTGCTCTGGGTAGAAATGAAAACTTCATAAAATTTAAGTAGAGATGTTAGACTGTAGAAAGATGAGTCTCTTTAGTTCTAGCCAGAATTTAAGCTGATAAGCATATTTAAAAGTGAATTAATGATAATGTATAAAAGACTTTAAAATATGACATTTTCTAGCTACTATGAAACGGAACATAATCTAATTCCATTTAGTTATTAGTTTTCTTTTATTTTATACTTAATTTTACTTAATAATAACTATAGATATTGCCAGCCTCAAGACTGGAAAATCAGTACCTTAGACATAAGGAATGATGTCACAGATGGAACCAATTTCTCTTTGTGTTTTTCTTTAAAATAAATTTGGAGAGTAAAATAAAATGTTGAGAGAGTGAGAGGCTATGAGTTCCAGGGGCACATGTATGAGGCTAAAATGGCATTGTTAATTAGGTGCAAATTGGCAAATTATTTTCATCTACTTGATCCTACAGTAAATTTCTTTTTTTTCATTTGTGAGTAGAGTTCTTTTAAGTAAACAGAAGTGATGAGATATGACTAGATATAACTAATACTGCAGGGTATTTTTTTCTTGCAGATAAATGTGGTCTCTCTTATATTAATACCCCGTTCCTAGTGACAGTACCCTCAGGATGACTACTTAAGCTGCCGAGGTGATTGGATAATTCGTCATCAGACTAAATCTTTAATAAGGCCTCCAGGCAGGGTTGGAAAATAGATGGTCCTTCAAATGAATTAGTTATATCTTGGGTCATGTGATGAGTGTGACTAACTGGGGCTATCATATCTATTATCACCACAATGAATTATTGCCCTGTCTCTTATTTTTTCTTTCTCCCAACCTCCACCCTGCTGCAAGATGGAGCTGAGCTGTTGATAGCCTGGGAGTAATGGGATAGAGGGTAGCACTTTTCCTGATGACAAAGTGGGATGATTGGCTTCTTTAGATGGAGGGATGGGGAAACATAGTTGCCCTCTAATATCAGAGGAAGAAGAAAGGGACGTTTATTACTGCCAGAGGTAAGAACTTGTCAACTCTGATTGTGTCTTAAGAGCTAAGGAAAAGGGACAGAAAATCATTTGATATGAGTGTGAAATACTGGGACAATCAGGAGCAGAGGAACACATAACTATCATTGGAGAGGAAAAGGTCAAAATCAGCATGATTTTTTTTTTTTTTTAGTTGAAATCTCTGTTACCCTGGCTGGAGGGCAGTGGCACAATCACTGTTAACAATCACCTTCACCTCTTTGGCTCAAGTGATCCTTCTGCTTCAGCCTCCTTAGTAATTGGGACTGCAGGCATGTGCCACCACACCCAGCTATTTTTTTAATTTTTTTTGTAGAGATGAGATTGTGCCACTATGTCATCCAGGCTGATCTCCAATCCCTGTGCTCAGGCTGTTCTCCTGCTTTGGCCTCCCAAAATGCTGGAATTACAGAATTGAGCCATGATACCTGGCTTGCATGACATTTTTAAAAGAAAGTATTTCCAGCTTGTTGTACAGATTTTCAGCTATGGTTGAGTTCAGTCAAGATCTACTAACAAAATTGTAAAGATACCCATTCTTAGGACTGCACTGGCAGTTTGTCATCTCCTGAAATTTTACTTTCTAGGTGTATGTGGAATGTTGAGTGGTTGTATAAAGCCCAATGTCTAAATTTTAAGATATTTTATAACTTGCTACATAAAGTTAAAAATACTTATGTATATTCCAATATTAAAGTTGTTCAAGTTGCTTTATTTCATTTTTTAAAATAGTGAGAATAAAGGAATATTGTCATGTATTAACATGGCAAACATGCTTTAATAAAGGATATACTACTATCTCAGCTGAACATTAATGATTTATATAGTTACCTAACGGAAACATCATTTCAATAAATGTCAAACTTAGTAATATTGAGATGCACAATTTATATAAGGAAAACATATCCATTTCAGTGAAAATTACTAATGGACAATTAGCAACTACCTCAACCACACACAAAAAAAATCAAATAATTTTAGCATGTAGAGTGAGATAAATAAAATTTAAAGTTTTTAAAGCAAGTTTTAATATTCCTGTTTATATTTCAGAAATAAGAAAAAGACAGTTTATAAGTATATCTAAAAAGGCCTCATAAATCCATCTTTCAGAATGAATCACTCTGTTCCTTATACTAGTGGGAGAAAGCTGGTGGATGCCCTCTGAGAACAATATGTTGAATATGTCATAGAATTGGTTTCTATCCCTAAAAGAGAATTTAGAGTAAATTACATCTTGCACATCATCTCTTCTGAGACACTAGACTGTGATCTTGTTCATATATTACCTTGTTCATCCTAGTTCTACTGTTTGTGACCCTAAAACATAGATCTTTCATTTAATGGGAGCAACGGGTTCTCATTTCAAATTTTTCAGCATCAGTGGAAACTTAGCCACAATCAGGGACGCTCTTTGTAATTCTCAATACCACGCAGCCTAAGCGCCTGTGCAGTTCAAATGTGAAATTAATTCCCCATATGGCATATATGTCATATGTTGTGCAGAGAATCCGGGGTAGGATGCATCCCACCATCTTCCCTCCCTTTCAGATCGAAACCCCAAATGTCATCTTAAAAAAATCCAACCAAATTTGGGTCTCAGAGCATTTGCTACTTTCAAAGTAGTGTTATTGCTTTGGATACGTTTCAAAAATAAGAAGCTTTAAAAATCTTGGAAAATGACAAATCATCAGTTTCCTTGACTAATGACTTACCTTTTAAGCCAACTTTAATAAACTTGCATTAAAACTAAACAAAACTGATGACCAAAAGGAAAGCTTTATTATTTTAAGAAATTCACTTCTATTATTATTGTTAACATCTCACTCCAAAGTGACAGCCTCCGAGCCTGAAAACAGTTCAGTTTTACTGAATCCCCCAAATAAATTATGGCTGCCTTATTAAGTGTTATAAACTGCTCAATTTGCTAAATAAATTGGGGAAATAGCTTTTAAGTACTGACTACCTATCGTTACCTTTGATCTTTTATTTTCTTACCCACAATGAGACTGTAAAATGAAGACGGCAGTTGGGAACTGATTACTGATATCATCGAACAGCCTTGGAACACAGATGTCCATAATGCATACTGCATAATCCTTGACTTTTGAAGGCAGAGCAGCCACAGTGTTTGGATACCATCTTCACTCAAACTTTCCATGACTGGTGTTTCTCTACCGTAGCCCTTAGCTCATAATCTCATTCCCCTCCTTCCTGGATCTCAGCCCTAATGAGTATGTCCTGTTGGGTGGCAGTGATCATAGTTCATGTGATTCACATTCATACTAACTTGTCTTCTGTGCCATTCTTTTGAGGTCTTTCTCTCCATTAGGAAGTGAGCATAGTCAACTTTATCTTTAATCTTGTTTTTTTTTTTGTATAAATATAAGAGGTAAAAGTATAGTTTTGTTACATGAATATATCAAGTAGTGGTGAAATCTGGGGTTTCACTCACATAATGTGCATTGTACCCATCAAGTAATTCCTCATTCCTCAGTTCCTCTCACCCTTCCTCCCTCCTGAGTCTCCAGTGTCTACCCCCTTGCTATATCTACGAGTACACATTATTTTGCCCCGACTGTGGGCACATACGGTAGTTGACTTTCTGTTTCTGAGTTGTTTCATTTAAAATAATGACCTCCAGTTCTTTTGCATGTTGCTTCAAAAGACATGATTTAATTCTTTTTTTATGGCTAAGTAGTATTCCAGTGTGTGTGTATAAATGAGGTTTATATATACACACACATAAATATGTATACACACATGTATGAATACACACACAAACATATCACATTTTCTTTATCCAGTCCTCCACTGATGGGCATTTAGGCTGATTCAACATTTTTGCTACTGTGAATAGTGTTGTGATAAATATACAAGTGCAGGTATCTTTTTGATATAATGATTTCTTTTTCTTTGGGTGGATACCCAGTAGTGGAATTGCTGGCTCGAAGGGTAGTTCTGCTTTTAGTTATCTGAGAACTCTCCACACTGTTTCCCATAGAGATTGCACTAATTTGCATTTCCACCAACAGTGTATAAGTGTTCTTTTTTCTCTACATCCTCGCTGACATCTGCCAGTTTTTTGACTTTTTAATAGTTGCCATTCTGAATGGCGTAAGATGATATCTTACTGTGGCTTTAATTTGTATTTCTCAATGATTAGTGGTGTTGAGCATTTTATTCATGTGCTTATTAGTAATCTATATGTCTTCTTTTGAAAAATGTCTATTATGTCTTAGAGAAATTTTGGTAAAGTTTGATAGTTTCAATCATTTCAGCAGATTTATCAGACTTCTTTTTATCTTTACCAGCTTTTTTGGTGACTTTCAAGTCAGACCATTAAGGTATGTTCTGCTATAACTATGCATATCTTGGCTGGAAGGATCATGCATCTGGGCTTATGCCACTGTGGTTTATGTGGGTGGGCCCCTGGAGCCAGGGGTTGCTAAGGTGGTGAGTCTGTAGTTCAATACACAATCATCCTCTGGGGACTCATTTCTGTTCTATTTTGGTCACATTTTAGACTGGACTTGTTAGATTTGGGGAAGGCCCTAGCATCCAGGAGGCCCACAGGTATCTATGTCTGTTCCAGGGCTCAGTCATCTTGTTCATTAGAATGACACACCAATGTGCCTACACTGACTAATGAGTTTTCACGTTCAAAGTGCTGCCATGGTGTTTCCAGGGTCTATAAAATTTAATGAGAGACCAAATGTGTTGATGGAGTCTAGCTTATTGATGCAGTAATAGCTTCCTTCAAGTCTCTGGGTATGTTTAGATTTACTAGAAACTCAGTGTTGGCAGGTCAAGGAACGTTAACATTTCCCATTGTGGTGATCTTCAGTTTATACTGAAATAGGGTTTATTTTCATTAATGATCCAGTTAATGCTGGAAATATGTTGTGTGATGAGGTAGGGGAATTAGACACTCTAGCTGATCATGTTTTCTTCTTCTGAGAACACAACAGAGTTAAATGATAATGCCACAGCCCCTTCACAGATTTCAAACAACTTATACACACATGACTGTAAAGCCAAATTGTTTTTTTCCAACTTAAAATTTATAGAGTGATACTGTACTAAAGATCGGACTGAGTTCCCAGAGAATGAATTCAGGCATTTCAAAGACACTAGAGTAGATAAATTGTCAGAGGAAGAAGGTAAAAAAAATCTTAGAGAGAATTCCTAGAATCTTTGCCATTTGTTGACGATGATTTCATTAAAAAGTGTTTTTAATATGATGAATAAAATGTGTCTCCATATTTGTGTTTTTGTATTTCTCTTCAAATGTTACTTCCCTAAAGTAATAATGGAATTTCACCTGTGCGGCTGAAAGCTTCATAGAAATTTACAGTATTATGACCATCAATCACATGCTGGATATTACTGAAGTGCTGACAGATAGAGTGTGCTACTATCACACAACAATAAACTTTTCTGTAAGAAAGTATAATTTTAAAGATGCTGAAAGGCTTGCTTTACCTAGACTGTTAAGCATCATGACTTATATCTTCCCTTGGTGGATGATTCATTAATATTTTTGATTCCAAAAGTTAAAGTGGCTATTAAAAAACAACTCCTAAACATTAACATGGAACTTTCATAGAATATTAGAACCAGAAGATAACTGACTTATAATATTCGATCATGACTACTTGATATGGCCTGCTTGAAATAAAATGTTGGGAAACTTTCAGTGGTTCTTCCATTAGCATTGTCTGGGGTTGGGAGAACTGCACTGGGGATAATTTTGTGCACTTTATTAGCATCAGTGCCCCGAACATAAACTGTGCTTAGAAAATCTTTGTAGAATGAATGAACAAGAGAATGGAAGAAACACACTGGAAATATGCTGGATGGACTCCAGTGCTACTCTCTAACTGACATTGCTATTACTTAACGTTGGAAAAACAAAGAGAGCATAATTCCCTTTTGGTTTGTGAATGCGCTAGGTGTCTAATTCTTAATTTTATTTTCTTCCCACTTAAACCCAATATGATTGCGATCTACTTTTTTGCAACGATTGTTTGAAAACAAATCACATAATGTTACACTCCTGCTTTAAAAATCTTCTAATGCCTGTTCCCTGTAGTTAAAATCTAACCATTTATCACGACCTTCAAGTACTGCTCGCTCTGGTCCTAGCCCACTTATCCTATTTCAACCCCCATGGCTCTTTACCTCTCAAACTGCATGCCACACAGGGACCCGCTGTCTGTTCCTAGCTAGTTTCCACCCCAGGACTATTACACTGATTCTTCTCCTTGCCCAGAAGGCAGATCTTTATGTTTCTGACTCCTTCCCATCACTCAGTTCTCAGTTTAAAGTTGACCATCTTTAACAAAGCCTTCCTTGACCATCCCATCCTAGATAATGAAGCTCCCTCCAACACTCGCTGCTCACTCATTCTTTATTTTTATTTTTACGTTTGAGTTGAAGTCTCACTCTGTCACCCAGGCTGGAATGCAGTGGCTCACGACCTCGACCTTCTGGGTTCAGGCAATCCTTCCACCTCAGCCTCCCAAGTAGCTGGAACTCCAGGAATGCGCTACCATGCCCAGCTAATTTTTTTATTTATTGTAGAGACGAGGTCTCACCAGGTTGCCCAGGTGGTCTCGAACCCCTAGGCTCAGGCAATCCTCTCACCTCAGCCTCCCAAAGTGCTGGGATTACAGACAGTAGCCACAGCTCCCAGTCACTATTTTTATATGGCAGTACTTACTTTATCCTATTATATTCCAAGAGAGCCATGTTTATCGCTGTGTTCTCACCGTCTAGAACAGAAGTTGGCATAGGTTGAATGGATAAATACTGAATTTTTGGTTATATATTTAAATGCTCTAACAAGCAGAGTAAGGAATGAACTCTGGGCATGCTCACCTTGTCTGAGTCCCTCAGTATCCTGTGCATACATATGTAATTACTATATTTTATTCTACCACTTTATAAACCCATCTAATTCGCCAGTTGTAACACAATAATTTTTAATTTTGAAAAGTGAGGAATTTCTGACATATGCTATATTCTTATATACAAGTAAATATAATTAACGTATGTTTGTTATTTGTCTCCAATTTCTTTTTCTGAAGGAACTTGTGTTAAGCCTTAATCACTGTGTGGGTCTAGGTTTTGATCTGTGATATCCGATATTGTGTTCACCAACCACATGCTGCTGTTGAATTGGAAATGAACTGAAATTAAGTAAAAGTAAAGAAAAGTTAAAAATTAAGGTTCTCAGGTTTACTAGTCACACTTCCAGTGCTCAGTAGTCCCGTGCGGCTAATGGCTATTATATTGGGGAATACAAATGAAAAACATTTACATCCTCACAGAAAACTCTCTTGGACAGCTTAGTTTTAGCCTGTATTCTGTGTGTCCCACAAGAGCTTGTTTTACTTAATTTGGAGTTGGATTTTTAATGACCTGGTTGCTACATTCTTAGTTCTTTCCTTGTGCATTTTCTCAATGCTTAGTCTATACTCACCTAAAAAACAGAATTAAAAAAAATATCTTTTCATTCTTCTTTATCTTTCCTCTATATCAACTAAAACCTCATTTTTCTGTAAGATTACTAGTATTATGATACTCTCAGAACACTGTCCTGGTAGTCAGTAAATGTAAGAAATTTAAAAATTGACTTATTTATAGAATAACTATTCTTTCTTTTTGCCACAACTGCAATGTATTAACATCTTTGAGCATAATAAACAGCTTAACATGCTGCAGTTTTGTTTATAGGCTAAAGTACCAGAAGTGGAATTGAATTAAATATATACACACACATATATATCTATATATAATTTCAATACCTTTGGGGGATACAAATAATTTTTGCTTTAGGCATTAAAAGTACCCACCACACCCACCTGCCCACATTGTACCCAATAGGTGATTTTTTTGTCCCCCTCGCCCCAAGTCTCTGGTGTCCATGAAACCATTCTCTATGTCTCTGCCTATCCTTAGTTGGTTTCCACTTATAAGTGAGAACATGCAATGTTAGTTTTCTGTTCTTGAGTTAGTTCACTTAGGACAATGTTCTCCAATTCCACCCAAGTTGCTGCAGAGACATTATTTCACTCTTTGTGATAGCTCAATAGTATTCCATGGTGTATATGTACTACATTTTCATTGTCCACTGATCGGTTGATGGGCATTTAGGCTGATTCCACATCTTTACCACTGTGAAATATGCTATGATGAACATGAGGATGCAGGTGTCTTTTTTATATAACCATCTCTGTTCTTTTGGGTTGATACCTAGTAGAAGCATGCTGGATCTTTTGTTGTTTGAGAAATCTCCATACTGCTTTCCATAGAAGTTGTTCTAATTTACACTTCCATCAGCAGTGTGTTTCCTTTTCTCCACAACCACGCCAGCATATATTGTTTTTTATTTTTTATTTTTTGGGTTGGAGTCTCACTCTGTCGCCCAGACTGGAGTGCAGTGGCCGCTCCCGGCCACCGCAACCTCGACCTGCTGGGCTCCGCCGATCCTTCCGCCTCAGCCTTCCCAGTAGCCGGAATTACAGGCATGCGCCACCACGCCCGGCTGATTTTTTGATTTATTGTAGAGATGAGGTCTCGCTGCCCAGGCGGGTCTCGAACCTGCGGGCTCAGGCAATCCACTCACCTTGGCCTCCGAAAGGCGCGGGATTACAGGTTGAGCCACCGAGCCCGGCTGTTTTGTATTTTTTAATAATGGCCATTCTGACTGATGTAAGGTGGTATCTCACTGAGATTTTAATTTGCATGTTCCTGGTAATCAGTGATGTTGAACATTTTTCCATTCGTTTGTTGACTGTTTATACATCTTCTATTGAGAGATGTCTGTTCAAGTCGTTTACCTACTTTAATGGGGTTATTTGCTTTTTTCTTGCTGATTTGTTTGCGTTAGTCCTTTATTAGATGTAAAGTTTGTGAATATCTTCTCCCATTCTTTAGGTTGCCTATTTGCTGTTGATTATTTCTTTTGCTGTGCAGAAACTTTTTAGTTTAATTAAGTTCTATTTGTTTATTTTTGTTTTGGTTGCATTTCCTTTTGAGGTTTAGGCATAAATCCTTTGAATAGGTCAATGTCCAGAACAATTTTTCCTAGGTTTTCTTCTAGGGTTTTATGGTTTCAGGTCTGACATTTAGGTATTTTATTCATCTCGAGTTAATATTTATATATGGGGAGAGATAGGGATTAAGTTTCATTTTTCTGCATGTAGCTATCTCATTTTCTCAGCACCATTTGTTGAATAGAGTGTTCTTTTCCCAGTGTATGTCTTTATCTCTTTTGTCAAAGATCACTTGGTTGTAGGTATCTGGGTTTATTTCTGGATTCTCTATTCTGTTCCAGAAGTGGAATTGTTGAATCAAAGTTTATGTAAAATTTTAATTTTGTTGGATTCAAAAATTATAAGTAAAATATTAGCAATCAGAATACAATAATGCTTCCAAAGAATAATACATTATGATTAAATAGAACTTATCTAGGAGTGCAAGGCTATTTCAATATAAGAAATCTATGAGCTTAATTCATTGCATTTAGCAATTAAAGGAGAAATCCATAAAATTATATCAATAGACACTGACAAACCTTAAGTAAAAAATAAGTTATTCATAAAAATGAATAAAAGAAATACTGCTTAAATAAAATAAAGACTATCAGAAATAAATAGCAAATAATATTCTAAGTGGTGAACAACTAAAGACATTTCTGTTATAATTATAAAGAGGACAAAGATGACCAGTACTTTAATATTATTCAACATTGTTTTGAAAGTTTTGAACATTGTTTTGAAAGGACATCAGTCTAGGCTAAGGTTTCTTGAGTAAGAACTCAAAAGCACAAGCAAGGCAAAATGGACAACAAAGCAAAAATGGACAAGTGGGACACGTGGGATTACATCATGCTAAAAAAATTTGCACAGTAAAGGAAACAGTCAACAAAGTAAGGAGACAATTATCAGAACGAGATAAAATACTTGAAAACTATCATCTGACAAGAGATTAATAACCAGAATATGTAGGGAGCTCAAACAGCATAATAACAACAACAACAACAAAACACACAAATACATTGATTTAAAAAAAGGAGAGGCTGGGTGTGGTGGCTTATGCCTATAATCCCAGCACTTTGGGAGGTTGAGGTGGGAGAATTGCTTCAGGCCAGGAGATGAAGACCAATCTGGCAACATAGTGAGACCTTGTCTTCACAAATAAAATCATAAAAAATTTAATTGGGCATGGTGGTTTGTGCCTGTAGTCCCAGCCACTTGGGAGGCTGAGGGGGAAGAATTGACTGAATCCAGGAACTTGAGGCTGCAGTAAGTCATAATCATGCCACCGTATTCCAGTCTGGGTGACAGAGTGAGATGCTGACTCAAAAAATAAACAAATAGGGGCAACCCCTCAATGTGAGAGCTTTTCTGTCCTCTCAATAAATCTTGGTTTCTCAAAAGAATAAAATAAAATAAAATAAACAAAAAAATAAAAATAATAAAAATGGAGAAAAGATTTGAATAGAAATTTCTCAAAAGAAGATACACAAATGGCCAACAGATATATGACGAAATGCTCAATATCACTAATCACCAAAGACATACAAATAAAAACTACAATAAGATACCACCTTACCCTGTTAGGGTGACTTCTTCTTTTTTTTTTTTTGAGTTGGAGTCTCACTGTCACCCAGACTGGAGCGCAGTGGTCGCTCCTGGCCACCGCAGCCTTGCTTGCTGGGCTCCGGCGATCCTTCCGCCTCAGCCTTCCGAGTAGTCGGAATTACAGGCAT